>NC_070580.1:30834802-31064802 GCF_027409825.1 Scomber japonicus | reverse complement strand
GCTGTGGTGACAGTTCGTTCACACCTTTTCATATGATATATAAATGACAAGTGATGTTCAGGAAGTGAAGCTGTCTGTTGTATTGTCACAGAATATTATGCAGGAAGTTTTAGTAACTTAATACTAAACCCATGTTTGAGTTTTTAAATTACATATATTGTATGTTGAATCATTTTATATAGAATAAGATAAGAAGCCTTTATTTATTATTATTTATTTATTTATTTATTATCCACAAAATAACAGAACATTTCCTTTGACATGGCTCCACACATTAAAAAACTAGGGCTGTCAAACGATTAATTTTTTAAATCGCGATTAATCGCAGAATTTCCATAGTTAATCAAGATTAGTCGTGTTTTGAATTGCATGTTTAAAATCCTGTTATTTTACATTTGCAAGCTAACTCAAACTCGACGTACTCCGGTGGTAGTTAAACTCCGTTTGACACAGGTTGCATTTTACTTTTGACTTGTCAACTGAAGCGTCTGGAAGTGTTTTAAAGTTAAACAAGCCGTTCAAAAGTCCAGTAGCTCTCTTACTTTCCATCAGCGCGGTAGGTTTACTGCAGGAGGCCACTTCAAAGCAGAGTGTAAAGTAGAAGGGACAAAAAGGCTTGCAAAATTAAAATGCGATTTAAAAAAATTAACGCGTTATTGATTGCATTAATCTAATCGTGATTAACACGTTAACGCTGACAGCCCTATAACAAACACATTAAAAAACACACACATACAGTAAAAACTACAACTGGAAAGACAGATATTAAACAGGACAGAGTGCAGCACCTGTTTTAGTTTTTTAGGGTAAAGATTGCAGTGGGAATAAGAGATTTTTATTTAGATGTGTTTCTGGACTAGCAGTAACTGGAAGGACTGGTGGAGGGGCTGAAAGGAGTCCTGCTTAATCAGAGTGGCTTTCCTGATCACTAAACAGGGAGGGCAGCTCAGATTGGGGAGTGTAGGGGTGTAGAGTTTTCTGGCCTGATTTTGTCTTATGTTTGCCGGCGGTGACGTTGCACCAGGATAAAATGTTGGGTGGAGTAAGGGAGTATGGATTCATTTAGAGTCCTTCAAACCAGGGTTAAAACGACCCTGCTGGCTTTAAAAGTCCTGAACTTTTGCTCAGCAGGTGGAGGCGCTGCTGTGCTTTCTTACACACAGAGTCAGTGAGCAGGGGAAAGGGAGAAGGAAGGTGTTTGTCTGCAACCCAGTGTGTATTTCATTGTATTTGTTCCACCAGCTGGACTTCAATACTGAGAGCAAAGGACTTTTAATTTGTGTTTTAAGAAATTATATATGCAAAATTATGCTGGTGTTGCATAACATAGAAAAGCAATTGGCAGGAGAGAAGAAACAAACAACAAAAACAAGACAAAAAAACATAAAATTATTTAAAAAGATAACACTAGCTCATCAGATATAGTTAAATAGACTGCTAGTTAAAAGAGGGAGCAAAGAACTTGCATGACTTCATTCTTCCTCATGAAATTAAAATGTTACTGAATGATTGCTTTGCTAGGAAATTAAAACTTTTTTCTCATAACTAGCCCAGAAAAATTATTACAACAATGCAAATGTCTCTCTCATCCTTAAAAATGTATTTTACACTGAGAAGAAGAAGCAGCTTTATTTGGGACACATTAACAGCTTCATATATATCAATAAAATAAATATATATAAGACGATACAAGGAGAAGACAGGCCAGATATATTCAGGGTTAAACAGGTACAAGCATTTGTTCCATTGCTTCTGAAACCAAGAGGAGTAATGAATTCCCTTTTGAAATGTAGGACAAAGCATGTGTTCTTGACTCAATGTACTTATCTGTCTGCAGCTCTGACTGTAGATTATTGTACACTCGGACCCTCGGGGGCCCGCTAGCCCTTGGCCCTCATGTTGTGCCCCTCCTGTGTGTGTCTGTATTTTTAGACGGGCAGCCCGTTCCTTCCCGGGCGTTTCCCCCCTCTCTGTGCTCCGTCTAACACAGGATGTCCACCCTGTTCACTGCACTATGTCAAACAGACCCAAACACTCCATCAGTCTTATGTTCTTACAAAACCAGCGCTGGCAGATAATGAACCTGGAATAATTTACCCTCTATTGTTTCTCTGCTGTTACTCCCTTTTTACTACAGTGACTCAGAGAGAGTGGTATTGTGCTGTTACTGAAACCCCCAGGACCTGGGGACTGTTTCAATGGATTTAGAGATCAGAGGTCACGATAGGCGTTCATACTTTTTATCAGCATATTCACTTCTGGAGGAACTCTGTCTTTGTCTGGATATGACTAAAATCAAAGCTCAAGGATTTTTATTATGAGTTTGGAGTCTCCTTAGCAATGTCAGAAGATGTTGGCTGTAAAGGAATATGAAACGTGGCATAGAGCTGCAACTATTAGGCAGTTAATTGAAAACTCATTTGATGGAAGATTAATTAAAAAGCAACTATTTTGATTATCAAATAATTGCTTTGCAGGTCGATCGAACAAAACAGGATATTTCTAGAAGTCTTTTTAAGCTTTAATAAATGATATCAGGCATTTTTCTTTGTTTTCTGACATTTGAAATAATCAGCAGATTATTCGTTATTGAGAGTAATCGTTAGTTGCAGCCCTAATGTGGCATTAATTATAGAGGAGGAGAGTTTAGTTAGCTGTGTAGAGTTTATAAGAAGAAGTTGATGCAGTCTAGAAGAACCAGAGGAACTTCTCCATTTAAAACTAAATATATATTCTTTCATTTGAATGTATTATTGGAAAGTTTCTTTTAAACATATTTTGATTGTTATGCTTATCTGTAGACAAATTACAGTTCTAATTAATCAATTTAAAGTGTACTAAATGAGAATTAGGATTAAAATCTACAAGAACCTATTAATCTGCAATGACATAATGTATCAGCTCCTTTCTAGGAAATTAAAGTAAACTGTAAAATGATGAGTTACCAAATCGAACGTTACTCCAACACATAACTGCATCATGAAATATCAGGAACATGAACAAATAATAAGATAAAAGCTCTGAAACATAACAAAGAGACTCTAAAGAAACTTCTAAAGTGTAAAACATGTCAATCAAATGGTTGAAAGAGCTGTAATTACAGAATAACTATAGATTTTTGTTTCCACTTATTAATTACTGTATAATCTAATGAGCCCAACAGGGTCACATGTTAGATTAACAGTTTTCATTAAATAATAAAAATAAATTAAATAAACACTGAATAATTTGTGTATGTTTGTGTCTTAAGCAGCAAAACACACATTTATTATAAGATTCTGATATTTATTTTATTGTCAGTGATTTATTTGTTTATTATTTATTATACATCTCCACTCTTATATCAACACTGTTTTGCTGCTGCATCTTTCTCCGTCCGCCCCTCCGACCTCCTCCTCATGCTGCCTTTTGCTTTTGTTGATTTTAGATTTTATCTTCATGTCTGTTTATTCGGGGGAATTACCGTAAGTCTCTCACCAGAATCCTCATCGCTTTCTTAAATAGCAGGAGCCATGCCCACCAAAATTGACGGAAATGTGCGACCAAACAGCCGATGTGTCACAGTACAGATTACATGAGGGTTAGTTTGAGTCATTAGAGCCATGTCAGCCTGTTCTTGGATCAATAGTCGACTCTTGTTCCTCTCTCTGGGTCTCCACGACACGACGGCCTGCAGACAATGGAGCTGACTCAGAGGAGGCCGCTATTGTCAGCTGAATATAAGCAGTGTCTCATGCTATGTCGGAGGTCAGCGTTGATGCTCTGACTCTGATATCAGTCACTGCATCCAAAGGAAACAACAGCTCTGTGTCTGACTGCCGGCCGCGGCGGCAACCCAAAATGCACTAAGACACTTTATTTTTTGTCATTTCCCCGAAGATTAAACCTCACCTTAACCTTTACCAGAAGTCTTAAAGGACGAATTCATCATTTTTCAAGCCTGTCATAAAACAATAGTGCATCGGTGCCCAAATAAACATTGAAATAGGTTTTTCTTGCTGTAATCTTCTGTTCCTGCTGGCTTTCATGAAGTCATTATCTTTTAAAAGTTACAGTCTTTTCTAGTGCCAGATCCCCTCTTTTCCCTCTTTTCTCTCTTTTTTTGTTGTGTTCCTTCCACTGCAGCTGAACAGGAAAACACTGTCCGACAACAGGGAATATTGTACTAAAAATACTTTAAATTTGGAAGATATCCACTTTATTTGACTAGCTCAGAGGGACGAAGCTTCATGTTAGCTCATTTGTTGCTCAATACAAGAACTGGGGATCTTTTCTCCCTCATGCACTTTAACTATCAGTGCATTTGGAAGAGATCCTCTAATTATCAGTAAGAATAGGAGGGATGTTCAGGGCATCTGTGTACTGGTTCAAAACTTAAAAAACTGTGAACCTATCTTTTAACCCTGAAGTTGATGATTTGTCTTATGAGAATCTGCTTTTTTGGAAAGTGAGTCGCCACATTGTGAATAGGCTGTTTCCATCCAGATGTACTGTAGTCAATATTTTAACTGATTTCTCTCAAAAATCCACAAAAGAAAATTGGATTAAAGCACATTTCCATTCACTGCTGTTACATGAGTATTAGGTGTAAACATTTAATTGGGCTAATTGGGGGTCCTTGATCTACTAGTTTAGTGTAGTTTAGTTTATTACAGTCATTAAACACATCATCATATGTCCTTGTTTTCTTCATCTCCCTGTGAAATAGTGACAAACCAAAAGGACAAATAATAAAAATAACAACAAATAAATAAATAAATAAAGCAGTTTCTGACCAAAAAGGTGTAGCATGCTGAAACAGTTGCTTATCCTTTTTTACATTAGTCATTCAGTAGATATCTATGCACACATAAGATGATGGAGCAGAAAGTGAAGAAAACATGATAAAAATATGGCATTCATGTTATAATTAATGTTGTATTTTGAGGACAGGTACAGTCTCCTCATCAGTCTTTACATATCTGATGTTTTCACTTCCTGCTACTTGTCATCGCTTCAGTGGATATTAAAGTCACATGATCGATGATTTGGTCATAATGATGTAATCACTAACTTTTCCACCTCAGCCAAGTGGAAAAAACTTTTTTTTTTGCAATATACTTGGGAATTAAAGAAAGTGGATAAAAACACATCTGTAGTGTTAACAGATTTATATCACACACACACACACACACACACACACACACACACACACACACACACACACACACACACACACACACACACAGTAATTGACTTAATCTGTTAGAAAACCAGGACAGAGGGTTTGACTGCCTGCAGGCTATCTTCTCTCTCTCTTTCTCTCTTTTGTAATTGCAGTTCAGATTGACATTGACCTATGTTGGATTGAGCAGTAAAGTCCAAGCACCGCCAGTAGCTCCAGTATTAACTCCAGAGCAAGTGATGTTTATCTTAACATGATGAAATAAACAGTGTGGAGCTATACATAGGGGATATAAGTGTTAGCAGGGTCAGTTCAATGTTCAGGTTTGGTCTTTTTATGGGATGTGTTGACCTCATTGATGAAAGAAAAAAACATGACATAGGAAGGAAAGGAAGGAAAAAAATTAAAAATGAGGCATGGGACATTTTATTTGTCATGATAGGCAAAGAACAAAATGATGTTCGGTAACTCTCAGTGACCACACAAGATAAAAAAAACAAACTAGATAATAAAAAGGTGTTGCACCACCAAGTTAGACAGTCGAAAACAATACAGAGACGTGTGAGCATAATAGAGAGCAATTATAGGTAGGGTAGAGGAAAAGGGAGAAAGGAAGGAAGGAAGGAAATGAAGTAGTGTGAGTGGGTGAGTGAGGCAATGAGTGAGTAAGTCAGAGAGAGAGAGAGAGAGAGAGAGAGAGAGTCAGAGAGAGAGAGAGACAGAGAGAGAGAGAGAGAGACAGAGAGAGAGAGAGTCAGAGAGAGAGAGAGAGAGAGAGAGAGAGAGAGAGAGAGAGAGAGAGAGAGAGAGAGAGAGAGAGAGAGAGAGTTAACAAGCTGTGAGTTTTCAAACAGAGTCAGAAGTGAGAAGCCACTGAGAGCGAGGAAGGGATTAAACAAAGAAGAGAACAGAAAACTCGACTGATCCAGATCCAGATGTTTTCAGGACACTATCTGAGCCGGGTTGTCAGGAAACTTTACTGGTAACAAGCTCGATCCAGATACTCAACCAGTACTGATCTTTTGTTTAATCTGACAGGACGCTCTACTCTACCAGAGCCAGGTTGTCATAAACTAAACTCTACTGCTACTGAGCTCCTTCTTTCCAGAACCAGACTTTAAACTCTACTGGTACCAGTGTTTCATGTTGTTGATGCTCTATCAGGACCAAATCTGTCACTCTAAATGTACTGGACTCTCTCTGGACTGTCTACTGTCACAAAACCAGTACCAGACTCTTTCTAGACTCTGAATTCCTTGTCGATTCTCTACCGCTATCGTCAGTACTCAACTCCAGTTTAGGTCTTTACATCAGACTATTTCCAGACTCCTTACTGGTGCAACCCTCCTGTGGACACTCACACCCTCTGAATGCTCCACCAGACCAAAACTCTTTCTGGACACTCTACCAGTTTTGAAGAATTTCTGCGTGCTCTCTTGGTACTGGGAAAGATCCAGATCCTGCGGCAGGGTTTGGGGTGAGCATTATGGTGGTGGGGCAGAGCCCCCTATGCCTGCTGGTACAGAGGTTTAAATCTGGATGCTCTGTGGAGTTCAGCAAGGGGATCGACAGCATGGGGAAGCAGGTGGAGGTAAGATGGAGGGAAGAGCCTCTCCGGAGCTTAAATCAGATTAAAGTTGATTATTTGAGGGCGGATGTGAAGTGGTTGGTGCCTCAGCTCTACTCAGTAAATGTAAATCTTAATTTTCTATTATAATAATGACGAATGATTGAGTACTCCTGCTGTATTTACCAAACTGAAATCTCTAGTAGTTATACTGCTTACACATTTCCACCATGAGTCCATATTAAATTGTATATTTTTTTCTTTGTAATCTGACTCTGATTCAATCTAATCTGACTCGACCTATTTTAATCTGATATATAAACTAGTCTGATCTGTTCTAATCTAACATAACCTGATTCAATTTAATCTCTTCTAATCTAAACTACTTGAATCCAGTTGAACTGCAGTCTACTCTTAAATTGATAGAAACAGAGCAAGTCTTTCTCTAATGTTTTCTTTCATTTGTTATCATTCCTGTATCATCCACTATCAGTTTAGGATTATATATAACACTACATTATATATACAGTAACAATATTTTTCCTTAACAACACATGAGAATAGATGTAGTTTGTTGTCGTGTGTCTTTGGTATTTAATGGTGTGTGGTTGTTTTTTAAAATCTGGTGTTGTTAAAAGTTAAATGTTTTAATGGTTTAGTGAAGTGTCGTGACCTCAAACTCTTTTCATGATTGATTGCTTTGGTGAAACAGTGTAGAAGTCTGAAGGGTCATTCCCTGTTTAGGGCCTCAGACAGTGCTGCATGCTAACACTGCATTACGGCCTCAGGGTTTGTTTTCTCCAACTGTAACACAACAACACTTATACCGTATATAAGAAAAACATTATGTTTTGTTTCTCATGATGTGAACCCATTTTTAGATTCTCTGTGTTTTCCCTCCAGCGTTGACTGTCTTCTGGTGTCTAATGCCTCTTATCTAGTCTGGTTGGATCGTTTAAAGCGAAATAACCAAATTTCTGACTGAATAATGAAGAGAAATTAAATGTAAATTCAATCTGCTGATGAGGCTTTCACTTCAGGACCTTAACAAAACATGTTCATCATTGATTTATCTGCCAGCTATTGTCTCAATTAATTGATTAATTGTTCAGTAAAATGTCAGAAGGTTTTGGCCCAAGAGTTTTTTTATCGTATGTTTTTAAACGAACAGTCCCAATCCTAAATGTAGTCAGTTTATTACCATAGACAACTAAGGAAAAGGAAGTCATACTCACATTTCCTTAGCTCTACAAGAGGCTGATACTTTAGGCTCACTTCTTAAAGGTGTAGCTTAGTTTTCACATCACAGACGATTATCACATTAGAGTTTTTTCAGAGTTTTAAAGGTGAAATGTGAGAGTTGGCCTGCAGGTTGTTGCAGGTCTTATTCTGGGGCAGCCTTAGCCTCAGTCTGCTGCAAACCTTTCTGTAATTAGATAACCAGTGTGTTGTTGACCAACTGCACTGGATTGATTTATGTCAGATTAAATCAACTGAAGCGCCATCACACACAGAAACCCATTACAACATCTCCAATGGAAACTTCTCAAGTGTAAAGCAAATAAACTGATTACTTATCATCCTCACTGAACCCCCCCAAAAAATATTTTAAAACAACTGTTATGTCACTAATAAATACAACAATACCATCTGTTAAATGAGAGAGAATATGCTGACATTAATTACTAAATGAACACTCTCACATGTGTTTCTTGCTGTAATCATTTCTCCTGTTCATACTGACCATTTGAGGGTGTCTTCATAATTTAACCATGATGTAAGTGATGGGGGGCAAAGTCCACAGTCCTCCTTCTGTGCAAAAATGTATTTCAAAGATTATCTGAAGCTAATATGAAGCTTCAGTCATCCAAATGAGTCAAATCAACTAGATATCTTTCAACTTTACAGTCTTTGTGTTACTATACTTCCACCACAGCTCAACAGGGAAACACAAAGAGGGATTATGATGTTAAAAAGACTGTAAATGTGTCATATAATGCCTCATATAAGCTTCAGATAAACTTTTCAATGATTGTATGGACACACTGGGGATCTTGGCCCCCATCACATATACTGAAAGCACATTTAAAGATTTTAATAGTCAGTATGAACAGGTGGAATGATTATAGTGAAGAAAAACCTCTTTCACTCTTCATATGGACACCTGACTGTTGTTTTAAGACAGACTTGAAACATCTGAGCCTATCCTTTAAATTGTTGGTCTCTTTGTTATTGAGTCAAATCTGCTATCAAATTTTAGGCTTCAACTGTGGAGCAATTGAGGGCGAAAAAACAAAAAAACGTTTGTCAGAGGTCGATTTATTTTTGGTCGACTGGTTCCTGACTTTGAGCTCTGATGGAAACAGAGTTTGATGGCTCCTGTGTTCCAGTAGGTCAGCTGACTGCGAGCTGCGGGGCTGCAGGGCAGAGCTGAAGATACACACAAACACACATATTGATTTATTGTAAGTCTATAACCAGGACAAGCAGCCTGGTGGCGTTTTCACAAAACAGAAACAGAGCCCGACAATAGGCCTGATAGCTGTGTGTGGGAGTCTGGCAGAGAGGGAGAGACTTTGAGTCACACTATTGTTTCACTTGCAATATATCAACAAAACAAAATCAACTTTCCCGCAAATTACAGGAACAGTCTGCGCACACACACAGCTGCTCATAAACAGTTCTCAGACTCAGTGGACAAATCCTGGCAGAAACTATTAAGTCAAATAATCAATTAGTCCCTATAGAGAGACAGTTTTAAAGTTTATCAAGCAAAATCTCCAAATGTGGTCTGATAGCAGGTTCTTGATGATGATGCAGCTTTTGCCTGTTTCATTATCATTGTAAACTGAATTATCTACCTTACCTTAACAGTGTTGAGTAGAGATTGTATCTACTTAGGAAGTTAAGTGATTTTGGAGTCAGTAAGTGGAAATATCTTGACGACTATTGGATGGGTTGTTATTACAGTAGATTGGGCATTCATGATCCCCACATGATAAATCCTAATGTCTTACGTAATGCCGTGGTCTTTCTTCTATCTCGTGGCACCATCAGGTTAGAGTTTCATTATGACCAGTACTTTAGGATGACTCAATACCGGCAAAACTGAAACTGCAAGACTACCCTCCAAACCAAAGACGTTTTTACACTGAGAATAGTTCCTTATTTTGACCAACTGACTGAAGATTTCTCTAATGATAGCCATTTCCCATAATTTGCTGACATTGTATTAATTGATAAATACCTACTGTCAAAGTATAGAATAGAAGTAATTGTACTATGAGTAGTTGAGGCCTTGTTTGTCCCTGAATAGCAGAGACTTTTAAACTCTGCCAGTGATTGCAGGCTGTATGTTGTGCTCCAAGTGAAAATGAACAAGAAATCAAGTTCTGTAATATATGGGTCTTGGTGACATGCATTTCTGTCTACAAACAGTGTCACTTTTGTTATTACCTCTGGGGGGCGCCAAACCCAGAAATGTACCATGTCTGCCTTCTGTGATGTTTTATCATGTTTGCATTAGTAGTAATCTAACCTGCAGGTCTGTGTTCAAGTCAGTTTAGCAGGTTTTGGACCCAATTTGTTGTGTGAAGTTACACATGGATGATAAAGGCTTGTTCTCTCCTACAGGAGCCCAGCACCAAGCGGAGTAAACCTGTATCCAGGGTGACGTCTCTGGCCAACCTGCTGCCGCCTGTCAAGACTGCACCGCTGAAGAGGATCGGTCAGACGCTGCAGGTGAGACAGAAACACCTCCACTTGTGTCATGTATTAAATCCATGCTGAAGATACTAAATAATAAGTATTAATAAATAATAGTTGTTGCTGTGACAATAGAAAAGAATATCATCTGAAAATCATAAATATAATTTCAGTTCTGTTTTTAACTGATTTAACTCTTTCTCTCCTCTCTGCAGCGCTCCATCAGTTTTCGTAATGAGGGTCGGACTGAGAGAGCAGCTCCTCCTCCCCCGTCCTCCTCTACGATGAAGACTCGAGTAATCTCAGCGACCGTCTCCAACCCTTCCTCCTCCATGACTGCAACACGGGTTTCCACAGCAACAGCCCCAGCCGCCAAGCGCCGTGACAGCAAGCTTTGGAGCGAGACGTTTGATGTCCGGCTGGGAGCGATGCAAACTCTGAGCCCAAAAGAGATAAAACGACAAGAGGTGAGACAATTTATAACTATGAGAGTGTCCCGACGACTGGGCGCTTCAATTCAAGTCCACCAAGATTAAAACACCTCTTCTCCATAACAGCATGACATGTGAATACTCTCAATAAGATATTCACAAGAGAAATATTAATGACCATGAATACAAAACATCCAACACTGCAACCAGCTTTACAAAATACACTTAGAATATTTCATCCTAATCCATTGGTGGGTGAACCGGTTGAACTATCATCTGGGATCGCCCCATATCTGACTGCCTCTAAGAGCAAAGTTAAAACCGTGTTATTCTCTGCTGCCTTTTAATGTTGTGTCTATCACTTAATTTAGTTTATTGATATATTTATCTATCCATGACCCAAAAAAGCCATCACTTACGTAACCATAACAGATAGATGGAGCCAGCAATGTTACAAATTCAATGTCTGACAGGGGTTCAAAGTATTATTTTAAAGATCGTCTTTTTTTTAAACTCTCTCTCCCTGCAGGCTATATTTGAGTTGGCCCAGGGTGAGCAAGACCTGGTAGAGGACCTCAAGTTGGCCAAGAAGGTAAACACAAATCTTAATTTTTCCTTAAAATGACTGTTCTCCTACATTTATTCTACAGTGCAGGCAGAGGTAGCAGAAGTACTCACATTCTGTACTTAAGTAGAATTACAGAAGTTAAAAAAGACTGTTTCAACTCCTTTACTCAAGTAAAAGTAAGAAAGTACAGACTCTGAAATGTACTGTACTTAATTACAAAAGTACTTTTTATAAAGTCACCGAGGTTGAAACAAGTAACGAGCCTGTTTTGACAATGTAAGGAGTAGAAAGGACAAATATTTGTGTTCAAATGTAGGGAGTAAAAGTAAAAAGTCGTCAGAAAAATAAATACTCAAGTAAAGTACAGATACCCGGAAAATTAGTACAGTAACGAAGTAAAAATACTTTGTAACTTCCCACCTCTGAGTGCTGGTATTTTCTAAATCTGTGTGTGTGTGTGTGTGTGTGTGTGTGTGTGTACTGCAGGCCTACCATGACCCAATGCTGAAGCTGTCAATCATGACTGAACAGGAACTGAACCAGATCTTCGGTACTCTGGACTCCCTGATACCGCTGCATGAAGGTAGGGAGGGAGCGCTGGATGGAAAACACTATGACATCACTGGGTGGAGGGTTGTCAGGGGTGTAACACGCTTGAACGGTTCAAACACGCCACTGCCTCCAGAGCTGAGTGTTGGTCCCAGAGCTGCATTAAGAGCTGAAGAGACTAAAGTTCCTTTACTTGAAACTAGATAGTGACTGTGTTAAAGTGAATGTGGAATCCCACCCAAATCTCTTCATGTATAAAGTCACCACATCTCATTTAGACAACATTTATCATTTGAGAACTTTGGCTTCTTTTGTGACATGAAATTCACAGTTTTGAAAACATTTTTTGGAAAAGATCTTTTTGAAACTTCAGGTATCATATTGGCTGTAGTATTGAAAAAATCACTCACCAGCACTTTTGGTAGCAGGTTGAGTTCGGACATTGACGTCAGGCTCATGCAGTGGAGCTGTTGTAGCTCTCTCAGTATCTCTGGATTCCACTGAAAAACGTAAGAGTTGCCATTGTGTCTTCTGCGATGTTACCACACTGCTTGAAGTCTTGATCTGATAAAATTGTTTCATTATTTCATAACTTTCTGTCTCTCCTCAGATCTCCTGAGTCGCCTCCGTGATGCCAGAAAACCTGACGGGTCCACAGAACATGTGGGACACATCCTGACTGACTGGGTGAGTGAGTGTTTTTCGAGACACTATATAACATAATTACTATTTAATTGCAGTCTACATATTTCAGCCATTAAAGACTCGGCAGTAACCAGGTCTCTGTCTCTGTCTCTGTGTCTCTGCAGCTGCCCTGTCTCTCCTCCTACACTCCGTACTGCAGCAACCAGGTGAAGGCTAAAGCCCTGTTGGATCAGAAGAAGCAGGATCGGCGGGTCCAGGACTTCTTGCAGCGCTGCCTCCAGTCGCCCTTTAGCAGGAAGTTGGACTTGTGGAACTTCCTGGACATCCCCCGCAGCCGGGTGGTGAAATACCCATTGCTGCTGAGGGAGATCCTGAAGCACACGCCCAACGACCACCCGGATCGGCAGCACCTGGACGAGGCGGTGAGGAAAACCAACATACTGTACACCTTCAGATCTAGTTTAACCCACTGCCAGTCTTTTTTTTAAGAATTTTTGTTGCTTAAAACCAATCAGAAATGTCAAGCACAGGCCTGAACTGTGCTGACATGACCCTGAACATTAAGAGACAACTATAAAAGTTTGGAGTAACCCTGATGACTAGTTAGGAACCCCAAAATGTCAGGAATAACTTTGAAACTTTAGAATGAGTTTCAACAGAATCCCTGCTTGTCTGTTTGCAGGAACAAGTAAGAAGTAAATCCATGCATCAAGTTCAGCTAGGATGAACTTTGATATGTGAATTCATACCTTTGACTGTCTGGAAGTAAAAACCCCATTCAGTTTCTTATTGACAACTTTAGGTGACTGAGAGTTGGAGACCTGACTCCTGACTGAATCATCAATAATAAAGTTGTAGAGCAATGTTGATGATTGTGTGTGTCTGCTCCACAGATGCTGATGGTTCAGAGTGTGGTGGCGGACATCAACAGGCGGACTGGAGAGTCTGAGTGTCAGTACTACAAAGACCGTCTGTTGTACGCAGAGGACGGACTGAAGGACGGACTCATTGATC
The DNA here is from genome assembly GCF_027409825.1 of Scomber japonicus. Classification (NCBI taxonomy): domain Eukaryota; kingdom Metazoa; phylum Chordata; class Actinopteri; order Scombriformes; family Scombridae; genus Scomber; species Scomber japonicus. The sequence goes on along the minus strand of NC_070580.1, from coordinate 31,051,159 downwards.
AGTCTCGGACCCTTTGCTGTCACGGAGAACTGAAGAACAACAGAGGACTCGTCAGTAGATTTCTATATATTCCTTTTACATTGATTATAACATATTAAATGGGGAATCATCCTGAATCATCATGTCCATTCTCTGTCTCTCTTTCTGTCTTTCCAGAAGCTCCACGTGTTTCTGTTCCAGGACGTCCTCGTCATCACCAGGTCCCTCACGCTTTACGACCAGCAAATCAACTACCAGCTCTGCCGCCAGCCAATCCCCATCCGGCAGCTGGACCTGGAGGACCTATCAGACGGAGAGATGAGAATAGGCGGGTCCATCAGAGGGGCCTTCAGCAACAATGAGCGGAGTCAGTATACTGTTTTAAAAACCTTTTTGAGTTGTAACCATACTGACATCTTTGAGTATATTTTCTTACTTTTTCAGTGTGAACGCACTTCATACTCAAAACCCAATCTAAATTAGTGTGAACTATGGCCTTACAGATTTCTAAATATATATATGGAAGTTGGTCTTGGGCTATTGCATATAAAGATCTCAGTGTTCCCACCTGAGGTCTGATATTTTACCACTTATGTCAAAACTGGATGGTAGGTTAACCTCGAACAAGAAAAGCATGATTTGTTTAATATGCAATCTTAATGATGTAGAAAATGAGCCCTGTTTGGTTTTCCACTGCCCTAACCCCCTAACCCATTTAGTAGAAAGTGTACAATACTTTGTTTAGTGAGGAAAACATATATATTTATTTTTTTAAGTATAACAAAGACTGGGTTGGCTGAGAGAAGAGAGAAAAAAACTTTAGCAAGATACACTCTTGGGATCTTTTGGGGGGTTTTCTCTTCTTTGTCCTCATCCTTTTGTATAAACTTGTATAACCAAAAGATACATGTTTCTATAATAACCATTATATCTCCCATTGTCTCTCTTCTCTGTCTCCTCCACACAGCAAAGAACTTCTTTCGGGTTTCGTCCCGCAGCGGAGGTCAGCTGCAGAGCCACTGCTTCCAGGCCAGCGACGCCTTCAACAAACAGCAGTGGATCAACTGCATCAGACAAGCCAAGGAAGCAGCAGCACTGACAGGAGATCAGCCACCACAGACAGGACAGTGTCTGGAGACAGGGCTGGGTGGACAGATAGGGCCGCTTAGTGAAACAGGTCTGAGTGTGCCGAGCGAATCAGAGCTTGAAAATGAAAAAACAATGTGGGCGGAGATGAAGACAGGGCTGGGTTTTGAAGGTGAGGTAGGTCTAATTGGGGAAAAAAATTTGGCTAAAGAGGTGGGGGTGGGTTTGATTCTTGAGACAGCGACTAGTCAGGAGGTGGAGACAAGTTTGGGTGTGGATGGTGGGACGGTGCTGGAATCAGATGAAAAAACAGGGATGAATGGTGATTCGAGGCTGGAGATGAGTGAGACGGAGGCGGGTGTAAAGACAGAGGCAGGACAGGGTGCAGGTGATGAGACGGAGGCAGACTTGAGGATGAAGATGGACGGAGGAGGAGAAGGAGATGAAGAGACTCTCAGTGGAGGTGCTAATGATGTTCCCACCTCCCTCCTTCCCTCCTCTGCTTCTCACTGTCAAGAAGAGCAGCAGGAGGAGGAGGAAAAGGAGGTGATGGGGGAGGAGCAGAGTGGCACTCAGGAGCAAGAAGAGGTCGTCATGGACACCAGCGAGGTTGACTCCTCACCACAGGTCGAGGAGCTGACCCTCAGATGCTGATGCTAGGACCACACACACTGAAGGACTGGCAATGCAGCCAATCAAAACCTCTTATTTCACGATGATGTCACTGAACAAAGCCAAAGAACATCGACACTCAAACAAACTCGTCAAGATTCGTTAACCAACGTGTTCCGGAACTCTGCAGCTGCTGTATCCTGACCACTTGTAACCACCGTAACCACGGTAACCACGGTAACCACTTGATTCTAGAATGCCACAGCAACAGAACGGAACACTGGCCCCCATGGGACTCTACTAACTGTATTCCAGGATGGTGTCCCATTCGCTCCAATGAAAGCTACAAAAATAGAGAAAAATTAGAGCATCCCACCGACTCCACACACACCAGTTTATTTACTTATATACTAATACAGCTCCTCAAGGCTGTAATTTTTATCTGACCTAATCGCACAAATTCTGATTTAACCAAAGACTGAAGTGAGACTGTTTGTGTTGCTCCAGAGAAAACAAACCACTGGAGCACATTGATTGATTTGCAGCCTTTAATAGTGCCAATAGGCGTGTTTGTGATGCTCATGCGTATGGAAAAAATCTTTTTGGTTCAGTGGGTGTCACGTAACAGCTCCAACTGCAACTGCCAAAAACTGCCTCATAGCCCAATACTGTTCCTGGGGACTTGACCTTTTGTCATGTAACTACAGTATGAGGGCCACTGTGATCCGTGTCAGTGGCATCATGTTACTATGCTAATCATAGTGCACCAGATTAGAGCGTGATAGTTTTTTCCTTGTTTGTTTGATCCCAGTTTAATTAATACTTAATTTGTTTCTTTATCGCCAACATTAGCTCACTTGTATTTTGCACTGGATAAATCGTTGGACAATCTCTGGTTTGCTCCCAATAGTCTTGGCCACCTTGTACAAAGGTGGACCAGCTGTTTGGGCTGTTACCCTTAGGAGTCTGCAGATCCCATGTTCTATTCTAGCATGTACACGTGATCGTACATGCCTGCTATGCAATACACAATCCTGCTGATGGTTTCGAGCATTTAACCACAGAAGTTAGCAATATGCCAGCGAAGGGCAGGCAGAAGAAGAAAACCATATAAATATCACAGGTATCAACATTTTTAAAATCACGTTTGCAAATGTCTTTAGATGAAGGAAATGCATTCAAATTAAATTCAACTTAAGATAATGTCTGAAAACACTGGAGAGAACAGCTCTAATGGAATAACAGCAGACTAAGTTAGAGAGTAGCTGGTGAAGAAAGTGTAACATTTAGCAGTTCAGAGTCAGATATAAAGAGTGCAGTCTAGACTTGCTCTATGTGAAAAGTGCCTTGAGATAACTTCTGCTGTGATTTGGCGCTACATAAATGAAACTGAATTGAACTGAATTGAATATGTTTCTCAGGAGCTGGTGGAGACCAAAGCAGAGCTAAAAGGAGACTGAATATTGGACTTAGATTTATCAGGTTGAAGCAAACATAACTCACATAGGATGCTCTGTGTCTGCTGGATGTAGAAGTTTATCATACGTCTGCTAACTGGTTTATAAAGTGGGAAGGTGGTTGCTGTGTATCTTTCAGTTTGATGATTCTCCATCTGGTGGAAAAAAGTTATTCAATGCAGAGTTTACAGTAGTTGGTGGTTATGTGGGAGTATTGCTGAGAACAAATAACTGAAAATGTTGACAGTAAATGTTTGGCAGACATGTACAATACGAACATTTTTGAATAAAAAACTAGCTATCAGCATGGTTTGACTTTCCCCCCCCAAAACATAATCATTTCAAATAGTTCTATATGAACAGAATTCATACAGTATTGTGATTTTAGCAAATTCGTTCCCCTAAAGTGTCTTCAATACATTAAAGGACCAGTGAGTAGGATTTAGTCACATTAAGTGTTGAGGTTACTGATTGAACTGAATCTCCCTCCCCCTCCCCTTGCAACCATGTAGGAGAACCAACAGTGGCCGCAAAAACTGCAAAAGGCCCTGTATTGATTGGTTTGTCCATTTTGGGCTACTGTAGAAAGATGATGGTGCTACATAATATACCCCCTATGTAGATATAAAAGGGTCATTGTAAGATAACGAAAACACAGGAATTCTTAAAGACATACCTTTGAATATTATATTCAGTTTCTGCCAATAGATTCTCCCAAATCTTACACACTGGTCCTTTTAAATGCATTTTGAGCAGATTTTATGTTCTGATAATCTATTCTCACAATTTTGCTTTATTATCCTGTAAAACTGAAACATACTTGCAGCGGCAGCAGGTATTAATACAAAACTGCTGCAAAATGAAATGTTCAGTGTTTTGTCATGGCAACCAAAGAAATCCTGAGGGAGGAGTGTATGTACTGTATGTATGTAAATAATGTATATTAAGTGTGTCTGTATATGAATGTAGGAATAAAGCCAAGCATGTCTGTTTGTTATATATAACACATGACACATGACTTAAAATCTCAAGACAATCTTTTGGATATTAGTCAGGATAGTTGTGATACTGAAAATGATGATGGTGGTGATGATGATGATGGTGGTGGTGATGATGATGACAATAGATAAAGACTATCACAGAGTATTTCATTTTTTCAAATTTTAAAAAGTGGGTTATTTGCACATCTTAGAGACAACTTAAATGAAAATGTACCAGACAAAACTCATGCACACTTTCATTTGGTCATAATTCAATAAAAAGTTATATTGTGGATTGTCACAAGACCAAAGCATCAATAAATTGTCATAAAAGAAACCAATGAATGAATGGTTATTGGTGGTTGTAAAGAAAATGCTGTCATTCTTTCATTTCTTTCAGTCACCAGGTTTTATTGTTAGTTTTCCAACACATTAAACCTGATGAATGAAGTTTGTTTTAAAAATTAGCTACATATAAAAATAGGTTTTGTTTTTATTTAGTGTAGTGGGTAGATCGCCTGCAGTATCACAGTTCCTGTTAGTTTTGACAGTGTTATTGAATGCTATAAAATACATCTTCCCGAAAAAATAGTGGAAATATTTAATTTAATTTAATTTGAACACAATTTATTTTCAGCTATTATTTGTTTTTAATACATTTTTATCATATTTAAGGGTACAATATAACTAAAAGCTGATTTTTCTGGTGAATATCTAAAGTAAGAGAACCAGTACAATTCATTTCTGAGCTAAAGGGGAATTTAAGGGCAAGTTTTATATCAATGTGGGGGAAGAGAGAGAGAGAGAGAGAGAGAGAGAGAGATGCTCCATCATCATTGTCAAAAATAGGGAGAAATATAAACTGGACACATTTATTTCCAACTTTCCAGTATTTTTATGCCAATTTCTCTCAAAGCTCTTTTTAAATGAATCAACGACACGTGATATACCAAAGTAAAAGATGCCTCTAAATTTTAAAAGCATTGAAAGTGTAAATTGTCAAACTTAGTATCTCATAATTTTTAGTTAGTAATGAGTTAGGTAGTATTCAAGTAATTTTGCCATGATAATTTATTTCTCTGGAAGTAAATGGCATGAAATACTTAATATGTCCAGCAGGTGGCACTAAAGCATCATTTAGTTTAGCAGCTGCTGTTGGAGGTCATAAAGTTTTGGCATTCATGCACATAATTATTAACTGTGCTGTTGAAACACAGAGGAAGTCTGAAAGGTCATGTCCAGGAAAGGAGGAGGAGGAGGAGGAGGAGGAGGAGGAGGAGGAGAAGTAGAACAAAAACAAGAACACGAAGAACAAGAAGAAGAACAACAACAACAATTCACAAGACATAGATATTTCATTAAACCAAAAAAGTGGACAGACAGGAATAATAACATGGGAATTTGGTTTTGTGAATAAACAATAATCACCTAAACACTTACAGATAGTAACAGGAAATGTTCCAAACACGTTATCAGTATACACATCAGGAGTGACAGTAATAGTAATCAGTTTTCAGTGGGTGGACGAGGTTAAACCATTTAAAGTAGTGCTAATGTTCAGATACTGACCTTTTAAATATGATCTTATTGAATCTACTGCAATTAGGAATAAATGTTAAATGCCTGCACATGTTGGAATAGATGAGATTGCAGATAAACTTGCTAAAAATGAATATTAAGGGTAGTCTGTCATAGAGGGAAGTGAGGAAAATGTAGGATATATGTTATTTTGTATTTGTTGAGATTAGAACATACATGACTCGATGCCACTTTATATAGCCAACGGTGGAAAAGATAATGTCAGACAAACTTTTAACTACGTGGAACCGGTTAAACATGTGTTGACAGGTTGTAGGACGTTCAGTGCAGAGAGACTTCATGGTGGTAGATAAGGGCGGGGGTGGGGGGGGGTGGGGGGGTAGTCTGTGGTATTTCTACTACAGACTGGAGATAAACAATTACACACTGTTAACAATCACCAGGTTGTTACGGTAAAGTCTCACAATAAAATACTGTCATCAGACTTTCTCAATGCATGGTAGGCTGCAGTGAATTTGAATTTATCAGTAATTACAAACAATTACAAAACACAATACTTTGCTGTGATATTACTGTGAATTGTTGTGAATTTACAGTAATTTCAGTATGTATGTATTGTGTCTGGTTGTAGAAACACAATACATTACAGTGATTTTCATGTAAATTGCTATGAAATAATACAGTATACCACTGTGACTGCAATTATTAGCAGGGTTGGGAAGGTTACTTTAGAGATGTAATAGGTTACAGATTACCAGTTATTGTATTTAAAATGTAAACAGTATTGTAACTATTTTAATTACTTAAATTAAATAATGTAACTTAATACTTTTGATTACTAATTAAGGAATGTTTTCAGCTGTCAGAGTAAATGTTCTCATTAAGCACCAAAATCTAAGTTCAGGTGTTGTCATGGATACTGACATGATTTATAAGGGAGATCATTTCTTATAAAGCAACATTTATCTCTCATTTGAAAATGTATTCATTAGTTCATGTAGATTTTGGAATATAAAATAAAGATATTTAATGAAAAAAGTCAAAAGTCTGACATGGAGCTTAATTGGTACTGTGACACCATTTAAGCCCAGGTCATGATTTATTTACAAAATATATATAATTATATATATATTTATATAATTCATGATTGTTTGCATTCACACAAGCATTCGCATCACATCACCTCCCATCACCCTCTCCACGTCACCATATCAACCTACCAAAACAATCATTCGGTCATGAATATAGGTTCAGTCACACATCCCAGTCCTCCATCACAGACACTCATAGATCCATTCACACGCATATATCCACACACTATCTGGAGTCATGAATACACAATTTAATTTCCATACGCAAAACCACCACATACATTCATTTCTGGCTGTTAAAAATTGGTGTATCATGCAAATACAAGTGTCCACATGGACTTAACATAAAGGCACAGAAATACAGTTGCGGTGTATTAACTCCAGTCTCACTGAAACCTCCTGAGCAAAATCTTAAAAGTCTGACTTCAGATGTAACCCCCCCCCCCCCCCCCTTTATAGTCATCAGCATTTTCATAAGTAAATAATTTTTCTCAGTAACTGTTACATTTATTTTGTAATTAAATTACAAGTAACTAGTTACTCCCCAACACTGATTATAGTTATTTATTGTTAAATTACAACAACATTTTTTCCAGTGCTGGTTCAAGAGGTTTGACCATTTAAATGAAAATAAGTTGTTTCCCCCCTTTTGTTAGTTTTTGTTGTTTAATGTTACATGTCCGATACGGTAGGTGGCGGTATGCACCCTTTAACGTTGTTTTTGTGATCAGTCAGTAAAAAAAAAAACTAAAGACGAAGATGAAGCTGAAGCGCTCATGAAGAAGATTTTTTTTCTGCGTCCCAAACCAAAACAGCATGGCGCGTCTTGTGCATTGGTTCCATCCACTGCGGAGGTAACAGCGGGGTCAGAGCGGGGCTGGTAGCCGAGAAACGGTGACCGAGACACGGCTTGGTTGGATGACAGGGGTCGGTCCGCTGGAGGGTTCCAGAATGGACGACAGAGACTCAGCAGCTCGCCCGAGGAGGAGGAGGAGGATGGTGTCTACTACCTCCACTACTACTACCGCTGCTGCTGCCGAGGACCATGGAGCTAACGTTAACCTGCTAAGTGCCGACGTGATCGAGATTATCTCCCCCAGAGAAACGCAACCTGGTGCGGATAGACTGAGTGCTGCGGACCGGAGGAACTCGGTACCTCAAGCAAATGTCCACCACAGACACATGCCGATGGAGCCGCTCAAGTTCCACATACCGAGGAAAACCAAGGAGAAGAGAGGTGGGCTGGTCCATGTTTTTATTTAAAATTAACCCCAAACAAACCCAAATTATACAAACAAATTAATTAATAACTATTTAATGATTTATGTGAAATATTTTAACTGTTTTATTTCTCGTCCAAATGGTCACTTTTAAGTTATATCAGTCCCTTTAATGCTTATAACGGAAAGAGTCCATTATCGGACAGCTTAGCATCCATTATCGGACAGCTAAGCATCCTTTATCGGACAAAGTGTATTTCTAACCTGTTTGGGTGTTTTAGCTTAACTTTAGTTCCAGGAGATAGTATTACACATATTTAACATCATGTGTGTTAACTCTACAGTCACATATATATAAAATATGATACATTAAATAAACCCTAAATAAGCTGTGTTTATAATGTCCGTTTTAAGCGAGCGGCTAACGCAAGTCAAACAGGTTAACAGGATGTCATCATTTTAATGTTTAATTAAGTGCAGATAAGTTACTACCTGGTGCTTAGTTTCACTCTCTAGATAATTATATGAGAGTATAATTGATTGTAAGCTTAAATGTTTTTCTCTCTTTGTCTGAAACTTGATGTCAGTGTTGTGTTGAAGTTAGCTAGCCTTAAAGCTAACAGAAGAGATAGCTCGTTCTGTTTACAGTGTGTGTGTGTGTGTGTGTGTGTGTCTGTGTGTCTGTGTGTCTCTCTGTCTCTCCCTCTCTGTGTGTGTGTGTGTGGGGGGGGGGGGGGGGGGGGGTGTGGGGGGGGGGGGGGGTGTTGTCGCCCACATGTACAGTGTTGTGTCTTTTCTTCCTCTGTTCATTCATTGTGTCATCAGATCGAGTTGTACTAATGGACGTTCTTTAAGTGATTTGAGACATTTTTGGAGCCACTTGACCAAATCATATCAGGGTAGTTTAGCAGTTTGAGATATGCGCTTTTTTAAAGTGTTAAAACAACAGTCAGGTGTCCATATAAACACTGAAAGAGATTTTCCTCACTGTAATCACTCCTCCTGTTCATACTGACTAAAAGATCTTCAGATTAGTTTACAGTGTAAACGATGGGACCAACATCCACAGTGTGTCCTCACAATCATTTAAAAGATGATGTGAAGCTTATATTCAGCTTCATCTTATCTCAAGTGGATATCTGACACATTGACAGTCTTTTTGTTATCCAATTCCTTCTTTCTGTTTCCTCGGACAGTGTTTCCTTATATAGTAACAAAAACAGGGAAGTAGGCACTAAAAATAGTCCTACATTAGTAGATATCTGTGTATATCTTTTCTTCTGAATGAAGGTTTACTCAGTGGTTTGGCCGTGTTTGGACCGTGGGAACTTTCCTCAGGAGACTAAGAACCTTTTGGAAAACTCAGTACCTCTTCTTGTGTTTCCACCGGAAGGAACAAGATCTAAATTAATTTCCTGGGATATTGTTTCACCCCCCCCAAAATCTCCCTTCTTGGTTGTGGGATACTTTCCAAAAGTCCAAGATCTTTGGAGGTAGTGTCTGCAGGGATGATCATCACTGATTTGAAACTGTGGCTGCCTTTTTATCCAGAAAACAAGTCAATACTAACTAGTACTGAATTAGGGTGAGGGGAGGACATTTCTCTTAGTTTAATAACGTTTAAAGCCCAACTGATATATCTGTTTGCTGATATTATTGGCCGACATTTGCCTTTCACAGATATGTGAACAAGTGATTAATAACCACATTTAAGGGGTCCAAAAAGAAGTAAAAATAAAGATGAAGTGTGTTTATATGTAGATATATTCTGTATATATGTTGATGTTGTGATTGCTTTGCTCCCTAATATCGATATCAGCATCAGGCCCTAAAATTCAGTATCGGTTGGTTATGCTTTGTGAGAGAGAGAGAGAGAGAGAGAGAGAGAGAGAGAGAGAGAGAGAGAGAGAGAGAGAGAGAGAGAGAGAGAGAGAGAGAGAGAGAGAGAGAGAGAGAGAGAGAGAGATTTAGACCCTCTTAGTTTGTGTTTTATGACTCTCCTCACAGCTTTTCTCCTTTCTTTTAACTCAGTACGTTCCAGGCACGCAGCAGTAAATTATGCAAAGTATTTCGTGTGAATGTCGAGCCTGTGGCAGAGCAGGTGTGTCTCTCACTCCTCTACATCTCTACAACACCTGACTCAGTCGCTTCACATTAGGATGAATTTAACATTTTTATAAAAAAAAGTGGAACCAGCTCTTTATACATAGAGCCATTCCAGTAGCTTTAAAAACACCTTTTAATGCTGCGCTAGTGACGCATGCAAATACTGTAAAAGTCGCACTGGTGTATAAGCGGCAGTCTATTTTAGAGGGTGTCATGCTGGGAACAACAAGTAGCTATTCATTTATAAACACATATGTTTATACTCCAAAACTTTCTCAGTTTACTATTACTATTATTATTTGAAATGCAATAAAACACAAATATTACACCTGAAACAGTGTGTCAGGTTAATGCTTAATGATCCGGTAATGATTAACTTAACTGAACTGGACTGAGATTAGGCTGAGTTTCAATAAAACCTTTTAAAAAAACTCAGTCACTTTACATATTTAATACAGTGTGCACCTGTATGCTTACTGGAGGCCCAAAAACTCTTCATCAGAGCTTTCACTGTACGCAAATAGACGACTGCACCCAAATCACACTTTTGCACATCGCGCTTTGTATCAACTCACAATAATTTTTCCATACAACACACAAATGCGTCATCAATAGTCTATTTTCATTAGCTGCAGACACAGCTGGAGTGTGCTGCTGTTTTATAGGAAGTTATAGTTCATAGGTGTGGACGCTCACATCATTATGTTTAAAGTTATAGTTTATATATTTAGTTTATATGTTTAAAGTACTGTTTTTATGATCTTTTTGTTTAATTTCTGTCATGTGCGCGGATGTGTTTGCACCTTTGTCAGGCGTGTGACACTCCAGTTGAGCCCCCTCACTCCACACTGAGGGGGGGCAGCTGCTGCAGGTCCTTTTTATCCTCCAGAGGATTCGGCACATTTGGCACATTTGGCTCAGAACAGACTGCATCGGTCGTGCTGACGCCTCTGTCGGCTCCCCGAGGGCCTAAAACCCTCTGTGTGGGTGTAGGTGTGAAAGGTGAAATGGGTCAGCCCCCCCCCACCCCACCCCCACCCACAGACACATCCTTAACTTCATTTATTTAATTAATTTTGTTAGAAAGTGAATGATACAACACATGTATTAAGGAGGCCTTTATATTTAGAGAAGATTTTATTACGATCGTGTAGCTTTAGGTTGATCTGTTGGCTGGAGAGATTTCTCTTCCTTTACATCTAATTCATAGAGCACTTCTTCTTTCTCTTAAGAAAGTGCTCGTCATTTATTAGCAGTGACTCTCACCTCGAGTGCTTCCTTGTAAAATTAAAAGTTGGGGAAATCTAGATGACGTACAACAGGTGAACGATCTGAGACAGAGTTATTATAGTCAGTTCAGTTTTAGTTAGTTTAACAACTGATTAAGTAGTATTATTTTTATTTTGAGGAATTGACCAGCTTTAGTTTAATTTTTATTTAGTTTTAATTTTTCAGATTTTAGGAGGAAAGTTGATTTTGTAGAAGATGAAAAGGACGGAAGGATGCACAACACCAAATATGGTTTAACCAAGTCATTGTTTATTAAAGGTGCCATTTTATTATATTTTTATTTATCATTAATGATGCTCAGCCCACAGCAGAGCTCAGTAATTATCACCTGGAGCTAAATCAAAACTGGAAATGGTCCACGACAACTATACCGAAGCTGATTTTCTCTATCTGCCATTCTGTTTTGTTCACTTGTATACTCATGATAAAAGCACATTTTATAAAAACAGAGAGATCATTATTACAGACTCATTAAAATGGAAAGGCAAATCTGAACAGGTGAGTTTTAAGTTGTGATTTAAACGAAGTCACTGATAAATAACTTTGGGGTAGAGCAGTTTTCAAAGAACAGGGAGCGCCTTGGTGTCGCTTGTGGTGTAGAGCCTGGAGCGGAGGAGTGATTATATGTAAATGAGCATTAGAGGAATGACGTGGGTAAAGATGGAAAAGGCCAGACAGGGCAAACTAAAGTTCAACTGATATAATAATAATAATTTGCTTCTGCTCAAGAGATGTCAGCGTAGAGAGTGCAAATCGAGCGTTACTCAAAAACAGGAACAAAGCCAGAGTCAGATCGGACTGAAGATACTCTCTCACACACTTTTCATTTATATGCTCTAAGTTTTTCTTCCCTCTATAATGATGTTGTATCCCTTTTGTATCCCAGAACCGTTGTGCTTTATCTTCCATAACTGATAACTCCGTAACAGTGGTGTTAAACCATGCAGAGACCTGCAAAGGAGTCAAGGCCAAGTAGGCAGGCATTATGTTGACATCCAGTTTATTTGTGTAACTCTACTGAAGAATTACGCATAGCTCTTCCAGGGAACTCTTCACTAATTATCATGAACCCTACTAGAGCACTACTGCTGATACCATCAAACACAGGGGAAACAGAAGGGCCATTCTTCTTCTTTAGGATACGTTACTATCAGGTTGCTCACATAGAATAACACTGACTAAAGAAACTAACTCCAACGTGTGTGTATGGCCAATATTTTGATAAGCAAATAGGTTTGGACAAAGCTAAAGTATTTGTATGAAAATGAACCTCAACAGAGGATTGGGGACATGATAACGTATTTGATAAAAGGGGCATGTGTCTGGAGGTTTTTGCGACAACCAATCAGGAGGACACATGTGCACCAATCAGCTGTCAGCGACACAGTGAGATCAGCTGTTTAAATACTGTGTGATGAGTCGAGCCTGGGGTGCTACTGCTTGGTTGGAATGAAAACCTGCAGACAAGTTATGGCCCAAAGTGTGCTATACAGTGTAGAGACAGGTGCCAAGTGTTTTTTTTTTGGGTTTTTTTAATGCACATTTTTTTTAATCCACCTTTGAACACTGCTGCAAAACTGTAGGCACTTTATTTTTCACACACACACACACACACACACACACACACACACACACACACACACACACACACACACACACACACACACACACACACAGTGAATTTCAGTCTCTGCATTAAACCCATCCTAAGTATTTGGAGCAGTGGGCAGCCGTTGTACAGCAGCTGGGCACCAACTCCATAACTATGTCAGTGCCTTTGTCTCGGGCGCTGACAGGAGAATTAACCATATTTTTTTGACAAAGGAAGGAAACTGGTGCACCTGGAGGATAGGACTGGCTGTTATGTGCAGAACCAAATATCCTGATATTTTTGACCAAATACATCCAATATCGATATTTTGACTATATTGTTATTGGATGACTATCGATGCTTTCACAAAATATTTACGCAATGAGATTTTTGATAAATAATAATCATAATGTGGATATAATGACTACGTGGATAAAGGCAGATAATAGAACAGTCTGTTAAGCTCAGAAAATTAAATTTTTACTGTAATGCAGCCTTTAAAAGCATAAAAAGACACTTATTCCATATCACCCTATTAAGGGTATCTATTAAGGATATCTATAAAATATCACAGTATCGATGTAATATTGACAGAAAGCAGAGTGAGCAGTCTCCTAAGAGGACGCTTTTGACAGCCGCAAATGGATAAAGTACAATACAATACAATGTACTTTATTGTCCCTCTTAGGGAAATTTGTCTCGGACTTAGCAACTGAGCTCAAGCAATGTCCAAGCATGACCCGGTTTAAAGAGCGGTACAAACACAAGGTTTTCACGAGGTACAGGAGGAAGAAGGGCTTTGACAATCGGGTGTTTTCATTGATAATTAATTTATTTGTTCACTTATTATTTTTTTTATATATGTTTTTGTAAATATGTATGTGAGTACAGTAATATGTGAGTAGTGGAGATGGGTAGGTTTAAATAAGCATATGCTTCATCCTACTCCTTTTCAGACATGTTGGGTTCACATTACTTTTGACTACTTTCATTGGTTTTGTTTGTTTGTTTGTTTCTCAGATTGCTTTTTTGTGTTACTAACATGTTTGAAATAAAGCAAAGCAAAGCAAATACCTTGATAGCCACAATGACCAGTATAACATGTTGTTTCAATGAATCACTCTTCCTACAGCAAACCCTGTTCACAGTTAAAACTCACTAGAAAAGTATTATTTTAAGGATCACTGGTGGAGAGATTAGTAAACGTGTGCTGACCTTTCTATCTGTCCTCTTGTCTTTTTTTTTTTTTTTTTTTTTTTCAGCTCTCTTCCAGTACGTCTCCACTGAGTCCAGAGAGTATGAAGACATGATGACCATCCTGAACTCCAGCTACGTTGACACCAACTCCGCTGGCTGCTTCACCTACTGCAAGCCTCGCCTCGTCCACAGTGAGCTGCAGGAGAAAGAGGTGAGAGATGGACGGGTCGGAGGGTCCAATACATCCTAACTACAAGAATTTGGAAATTATAGAAAAGTGTGGATGAATAAAACTTTTGAGTGTGTGTGTGTGTGTTACAGTTTGTAGAGAAGAGGAAGGAGATGAAGGCAGATGGGAGGACTGATAAGGAGCTGGAGGAGAGCTACTGTTTCCTGTTGTCTGATGCTGTTAAGGTGAGATTAACACTCAGCTATGTTGTCAATTGATTGTGTCAAGATAGACGAAGGCAGTGTTGGCAGTCACTCTAAAGCAGGGGGGACGCCCATCTACTTCATCAGCAACGACATCATCTACCAGTTCTTCCAGTCCTAAATCCCAGTCTCTGTCTCATGATGAGTAGCATAAAGTTCCCATTATACAGCAGACACACGTTTTCCATTTCAGAGATGGAGGGATGGATTACTTTTATGGGACATATCTGGATCTCTTCTTCAATAGAGACCTGTGTACAAGAAGTTTACACATACAGATAGATAAAGAGATAATAAATCATTCACAGACTTATATTTTTACACATTAAGAAAATCGTGTGCGAGCATGTAAGTACAACCTTTTTCAAAAGCTTGAAGGAAATCAGAGAATCCAGCTTTAGATTCTTCTGAAGCTCCATTTGTGTGCAGCAACATGTTTGAAACCACATTCATTTCCTGTTAAAAGGGAGTTTTTCCTCACCACTGTCATCAAGCTCTTAATCATGTGGGAATGTTAGTTCTCTAAATTAAATTAAAGAGTACAGTCTAGACCTGCTCTGTGTGTAAAGTGCCTTGAGATGACTTTTCAGTGTGTACAAGGGGTGCTGATAATTTTAAAATATCCTGAGACCTGACGTCATAGGTGTTGTATCTGCATGTAATGAACAAACAAAGATAACTGGGCATGCTTTGTAGATTAACTACACACAATTGCATTGCATTGGGAGGAGGATGCTAGTTTCTCATAATCAGGGGTGAAGCAGCTGGTGGATAGCTGGTCATCTGTCATAATGGATCTGAACTTGGCCTTTATGGTTTTCATGTAGGAGAAGGCAGACTCACAGGCAAAAGACACATTTATCCTCTTGAGAGCAGAAGCCAAAATCTACCCTTCATGTCAGTGGACTTAATCTGAACATCAGTCTGAAAGTGTTCCCACTTTGGAGGCAGCGTCACCCACAACCGTATCTGTCCATAACAGGAAACACATGTAAGAGGTGTCTGGCTGGAGTGAAGCAAAGTCTGAGAAGTGTCTTTTAAATCCTGATGCCATGCTCTGAACTTCTTCAGTGTAACAGACACTGTCGAGTTTACAATGATGCTCAACTTCTGAATGTATTGCTTTGAACGTAACGCACGTCCTGACGCTGCAGCCTGGTTGAAAGTAGCTGTAGTTTGTGTTTAAAAGTGTTTACAGCACATTGATTTTTGTCACTGCAATAAAATGGAGCTGGGCAATAAGGCCAAAAATGTTATAATGATATAATGATAAAAGTCAGTCAATATCAACAGTTATCACATTAAATGTCAGATTACTCTGTCGTCTCTGAACAAAGACAAAGACGTTGTAATCAACACTAAACACAATAAAATAATCAGTCATTTGATCATTTCATATATGTCACTTAAGTCTTCTTGATTTTTTAATTCAATTAGTAAACTATCTAACATGTTTCTGAATCATGTTTCTATTGTAGCTTCCCCTGCTCTGTGAGAAAGGGCTGTTTGTGGGTCAGAGTTGGCTCACAGTGTTGGGACACCCGAGTAAAGGTAGGAATGAACACATTAATACTGATACATATAAACACATTCACAACATTAAACATATTATCTCTTCCACCTGTTTATTGTTGAATCTGATTTTTTTTTTTAATGGATTCTGAAAAGGAAAGGAACAAAGTGTAATTTCTGTATACAACACTAATAAGGGATTTCACTAAACTCCACCATGCTTGTTGAATCAGACTTTTGCTTGCACACAAAATCAGTGCAACTCAAATAATATTGTTTGTGTGTGTGTGTGTGTGTGTGTGTGTGTGTGTGTGTGTGTGTGTGTGTGTGTGTGTGTGTGTGTGTGTGTGTGTGTGTGTGTGTGTGTGTGTGTGTGTGTGTGTGTGTGTGTGTGTGTGTGTGTTCCCTCTAGGGGTGTATCTCTCCAGGTACTCAGACCTCCTCCAGGTTAATCTCTTCACCCCTGGAGCCACAGGGGAGATCATCATCTTCAAAGTGATGAAGGTAAATCAGCCGGCTGCATCTCCATAGTTGTTTGTTTTACACCTTTCACAACGTCAGTAGTCTCACACGTTATTGAAACTGTTTCATGACACATTTAGCAACAGAAAAACGTTATGGGTGGGGTTGTAGTGCTTTGCCCATGGGAAGGAAGGTAGTTTGCTATTATACCTTTATATTACTGTGTAGGTAAAAGTAAACAACCCAGGACTGATGGAACTGCACCTCTGTAGTTTCTTGCTATCAGCTGAGTCGTCGTATTAATTAACTAGTCGCCAGGATGTAGTGTTTTGAAATGATGATATTCTTGCTTTTGGTTTCAGGGGAAAGTGAAAAGCATCTATGAAAACATGAAGAACATTATAGATCCAACGCCTCGCTTCGACAGCCACCTCTCCAAGAACGCCAGCAAGGTCACATCGCTCAACTCCTTCCGCGCCTTTGATCTCACACAGGTAAATATTCACTGTGCAGCTACAGGCTCAAAACTGTTTATCACAACCTTTTTTTTTATCTCTTTGAAATGATTGATGATGAAATGATTATTTAAACAGTGTAAGTTAGTTTTAGTGATTGGCATGCACTTGCAGCACTGAAATCAGCACTTAAATCATATTTAAAGTCTGACGTGGCAATTTTTGCAGTTTCATCTGACAAAGAGGAACAAGACAAAAAAAAAAATCTCTTGCGTAAAGATGAAACACTGATCACGTCTTTTATACTAAACTCTTCTCCGCTTGTCAACACTGCTGCTTCTAATATCCTTATCTGGTTTTGTTCACATCTTCAAGTACTGTGGCAATCATGTCACTTCCTGAAACACCATTTTTAGCCTTGATCTTTCTAAACAATTAGCAGTTAGCACATATTTTTTTACACTCCCAAAGACCAAGATAACAGGGGTCAATACACATCCTATGAACCCTTCAGTTACATTGATACTACTTTAGTATGTTAGCAGGCTAAAGTCCTCTTAGTTGTAGGTTAGGCAAGGCAAGGCAGTTTTATTTATATAGAGCATTTCATACACAACGGCAACTCAATGTGCTTTACATAAAACAGAAAAACATGTAATTTGAGAAACATAAAAACATACAATTAACCCCCCCCCCCACACACACACACACACACTAATAATAAAAACAAAGTACAGAAAAATAGAAAGAGAGAAATAAAATACTAGAATAGAGCATTAAATATAAGATTGCAGCATAAAATAATAATTTGCTTTAAAATCATTAAAAAAAACCGAGGTTAAATGGTTTATAGTGGAAATTAGCAATAAAGATATTCAAATTTGATTATATATGTGTGGTATATGTGGCATTTCCCTCCCAACACTCAGAAAACGGATATAAATGTGTTTACAGGAAGTGAGAAATTATAATTAGCATCATATGCATTTAATCTTAAATCAGAAACACATTGAGCATTCACGTCACCACACACTTGTTACTCTGTTGATTTTATGTAGAAGAGCTTTAGGTTCCCTGTGAACATTATATATCTTTATATCTTTTATTAAATACTGTTGTTCTGTTTATTTCAGCAATACTTCTACGAGTATTCGTTTGATGAACTGCGGCAGCGGCCTCGTCAGGTTTGTCCGTATGCTGTCGTCTCCTTCCAGTTTAAAGGAAAAGACTCTCCGCTTCCCAGCAAACCTCTGGCCCCCATCAGGTACGGAGATCTGGAAAGTCTGTGTGATTGCAATGATCCATGTCGGCCAGCAAACCAAAGATTACACAGAATAATTAAGTTAAAATATCCAGAAACATATTAACTTCAACTTCAACTTTATTTATAAAGCACTTTAAAACAACCACAGCTGAAACAGAGTGCTGTACATAAATAGATAAAACAACACAGGAACATAAAACAATTAACAGGAAATAAATACTAAAATTATTGTTTTATTTTTTTTAAAACAAATTAAGAACAATAAAACAATAATTAAAAAACAAACAAACCATAAAACACTAAAACAGGAGCAGAGTCTCATGCACGGTTGACAGCCAAGTTTTAAAAATGGGTTTTAAGACGAGTTTTAAAAATGGACAGTGAGGACGCTTGTCTAATATTTAAAGGAAGCTCGTTCCATAGTTTAGGAGCAGTAACAGAAAATGCCCTATCCCCTCTGAGCTTCCGCTTTGACCTCGGTACCTCCAGGAGCAGCAGATCATTAAACAGTAAATAGGTCAGTGGAGAGAACAGTAGACTAGACCAGGGGTAAGGAGCGGGGGCGTTGAAAAGTCCCAACTTTGATGATTAACATTGGCCAAAGAAAAGTCCAGTGTGATAGGTTTGGATTAAAAGTAAGATGGAGCATTGTGTCTCCAGAAAATAGGTTAAATGAAATTATAATGCAGTTTTCAGAGTGGTGGTGACAACAGATGTCTTTGACCGGTCAAGCTTTTACATTTTCTGACATCTAACATTTAAGTCTCATCTGTACGTTCATATATACTGACCTTACTACCAACCAGGTCCCAGGGAATTATAGTTTTCTATATTTTTATATTTGTATATTTTATATTTATATTTTTGAATGTGTTTTTTTTCTGTCCTCCAGGCAGCCATTGTTTTCCATATACAAACATAAGTGTAAGTTCATCTCAGGTGAACTCCACCCACTGCATTAAAAGCAGCTGAGGGGCAGGGTGGGGTGTGGGGTGGATAATAATAGAATAATAACAGCCATCATAATTATTATTATTATTATAATAATAATAAGATGAAGACAAAACAGTACGACGACATTTAAACATGCCAGAAGTCATTTATAAATAAACCTTTCTGTGTTTAACTTGGTTTATTTTCACATGCAAACAGTTTTAGCTTCAGGCGCTAACAGGAGCTAACAGGAGCACTGATCTGCTGAAGGAAATCTGTCCGTCTGTGACTGTCTGCTGCAGACAAACAATCCTTAACCAGCTGATAACTGCAGGACCAGACTGTCGGAGAGTTAAAGTGTTAACATTTTTTGTGACTGTCAGCAGCTTTTCCTCCTGCAGGTCAGTGCTGCTGTTAGCTACTGATGATAAAATGTTATAGATCTGCATGACTGCGAGCGGGCTGTATGGTTTAACTGACTCATACTCAAGGATGTGTATGGTGGAGGCGAGCGTTAATGTTCAACCATTCATATAAATCTGATGACGTAGTAGGGAACCTCCAAACAGTTTATGTCAGCATTGATCCCGCAGTTTAACAGCAGGTGAGAGGTTGAATCGTTTACAATAAAAGAAAAGATAAAATCACACCGAGGATCTTGTGAGGTGAAACGCTAATAGCAGAATACAGACGGCGTAAATCGGAAAAAGTGACACACACTCAGCTCCAGTTTTAGTTGATTTAATCGTCTGTGTTTTGACAATGCTTTCACACAAAGATTTGCATAGATTTTAAAGAGCGATAGTCCACAAAGGTGTGGCTCTTCACATCACATGTTCAGGTGCAACACGTGTAGTTCATTCCCACAACAGATAATTAACACGGGTCCTGAGGGCAGAATATGTGACCGTCTAACACCAGACTGAGATATCATGAAGGTAGTATCATAGAAAAAAGAGAAGAGTAAACACATGATATCTGATCTTACAGACAATGCTGATGCAATACATCAATCTTGTGAACATTATGAATACAGAAAGTAGTCAATCAGTAAAGTCAGATTTTAAAAGAGATCCTAAAAAAAGAGTCTTTGTACTTCAGAGGAAACAATTTAAATCCAACTCAACATTTAACCCATATGGGACTAAAGATCCAGAAAGCCTCTCGTTGAAGCCAGAGGGTATCCAGGTTACCAGGTTACGAGGTTACCACCTCTTCTTGTTAGGATGACTTTTTCAATGCCAATGCGTTTTAATGAGGCTATAGGGTTTGGGTTTTTTTTAGAAAGCAGGGGGCAAGGGGAGAATATTTCTTACCACATTTTCAATTCTCTGTTTGTTTTTCCCACACAAACTGTACGTGATTATCTCTTTAATGGAGATAGTGTTTCCTGTATGTGGGTGTCTGAAAGAAGGACAGCGATAAGTATAATGGAAGGGTTATTATTTGTACAGTGCCTAGTTAAAAGGTTTTTTTCTTGCCACTGTCACCAAGTGCTAGCTCATGTGGGAACGTTGGGTCTAGACCTGCTCTATATGTAAAGTTTACTATTGTTGTGATTTGGCGTTATAAAAATAAAGAGTGATTGATACATGAAATGCAGCTCAAGGTACAGTATGCTATGTTAGTAATGTCATTTACAGGATTTATTGCAAATAATTCTTCAAATCTAAGTTCATAAAGCAGACACACTGAATACATGCTGATGATTAAACTGACTTGTGTTTGTGTGCTGTGTTTGATGGACAGGTCGAACAGTCAGTCAGCAGAGCAGAGTAAAGGTGAGCACTGCTTCGTGTTTTCCATTTAATTACACCAGACTTTCACAATTACAGCTACAGGATAAAAAAGGAAGTCCTCTTTTTTTTTTCTTTTTTTTTTCATATCTTGTCCTGAAACTCACCCTGATGATGATCTGTCTCTCTCTGCTTCTCCTTCTCTCACTCTGCTTCACTCTCTCAGAGCGAGCTCAGTTCACCGTGTGGACTGGAGATTTGGTAAAAGGCGACCAGGTTCTCTATCAGATCGCCCTTCGCTCCTTCTCTCCTCCCTTCCTGCCCCACAGACTGTGAGTACTGAACTAACTTCTCTTGAAATGTTTGGGGAAAGTTTCTCAACACTCCAAAAATATTCCCGTTTGCTGTGTTTCAGTTGAGTCAGACGACAGGATCAGATCAAATTCAGGTGTGTTTTTGTTTGTTTAGGCACAAAACCGGAAGGGAGGGCGGCAGTATTACTGATATGTTCCATCTTCAAATTTATTTAGCTCAGGAAATTCCTTCTCAAACTCACCTGTTTTCTCATGAAAGTCAGGCGCTGCTCCTGTTAGTCACCAGTGCTTTGTTTCTTTTGTCAGCTTTGATTTGTTATTAAAACAGATTATAGGTATTCACATAGAAGCTCTCTGTTTGCAGATTGTATAGGATTATTTAAAAGTAGCTTTCTGTAAACACCTTTAGGGCTAAGATTTCACAGTGACATGAAGAGAGCATCAAGAGTATACTTTGACACTGAGTCATTAAAAATAAGTGACATATTATTTAAATGTCAGATGTCATTATGAATGGTGATTTGAGATTTTAGAATCACAACGGCACCACCAAGGTTGCTTCTAACCATCTAAGAAGAAGAAATCTCTCTAAAAGAGGCTTTGCAGTATGTTTGAGTGCAGCTTTTACAGGAGAAATGAGGTGACGCATCGTTCATCAGTCTGCCTTTAATGAAGATTATTTGGTGAACCCGAACACTTGAAACATGGATAGATATGAAGGTTTGATCAAGACCAGACTGCAAACCTTTTAAGATGGAGGTTGTATGAACTACTACTTGTCTGGCAGTGTCGAACACATCTCCATAAATGTGAAAAGAATTTGGCAGCAACACGTTTGGAAAGTGCATCTCTCTGTTTTATGTCAAGTTTAAACCAGTTCTTTCTCAAATTTGAAAACAATTTGCTCTTTTTTTTTTTAAATCTTGTTCTTCAGACCAGAGAAGTTGGAAATTGGTTGGTTGATGAGGCTTGACAAAGTGACGGAGCTCCTCCCCTCCGACCTTTTCTCCTACAACCTCTACAAGAGCAGCCAAGAAGGTGAGGTCAAGTTAACCTCACACACATGAAAACTGAAAAAGAACAAACAACATAGAGCACCAAAATAAACATGTCAAGTGTGAGATAAGAATATATGATTTGTTGTTTTGTATTGTTTAAATATTATAATCAATATAATTGTGTTGGATTTTGTGTGTTTTGTGTGTAGTTGTGAAGAGCGGCCATTGCTGCAGTCTCCTGGAGGTGATTGACAGAAGTCGGTCAATGAACAGTGTGGTTAAACTGCTGCAGGAACTGGAGATGAAGAGAGTGGTGGGTTTGGTGTCCTTTTTAAATATTGTAATTGTGTTTATTTTGCTGAGTGCCTTTTTTTTTTTTTTGGGTGCTGCTAGATTACAGCGTGATTAATGAGTCTTCATTAACCGCAGTGGCAAAGACAGCCAGCCTCCTCTTCCCTGGTTAAAGGATGTGGCTGCTTATCTTTATTCATGTCAACAAGCTGCACCATTGCATTGGGTGATATGTTCCTTTACCACAAAGATCACAGTCACATTAGTTCGTTTAGAAACTGCTGCAAAGATGAATTAGAATAGATTAAACATTAAATCCCATTATTAGGAATCCAGCTCCTTGTTACAGAGCTTTGTTAGCTTATTGCAGCAGGAGATCAATAAACTGTGAAAGGAGTGTTAGGAAAGATATGAAAGAATAGAAGAGAAAAGAAAGAAGAAAGGAAAGAGTGAAGAAGACAGAAGGTGATTCGGATAAGAACTGTTGCATCACAGTTGTCTATATTTGCACACAGGTTCTGGTGACTCCACTAACAGAGAAAGGCTTCCTCTTCCTGCTGTCCAGTGTTCAGATGGCAACACCCAACGGTATGACACGTGCAGCAGTGAATCATGTAGCTGATTGACACGTCACACTCTACAAAGACAACAGTGTGTCTTTGTAGAGTGTGACGTGAGAACCAGCAGTTTCCTCTACAAATGTGATATTATTAGATGTCCGTAATAGTAATATGAGGCTTAGAAGACTTTACTGCTTCTAAAAATGACAATGATGTTTTTTCAGAGAGAGAAGAGAACTGGAAGAGGTGTCTTCAGGCCTTGTTTGTCTTCCCAGAGTCAAGAGATGTGGCCAATGCCAGTGAGTAACACAGGAACTGCTGGGTGGGGTGGGAGGGGTTCATTTATACATGTTTCCTAGTGGTCCATTATCTCATCTTTGGGTGCCTGTTGTTAAAAAGGAACAAATAGAAAAGAATGATGTAAACGAGGCTCTATCTTTCCCACAAGTAGAACTACAGAATTGATCCGTCACTATGAGCAACACCTTCGCCATTACACATAGTCGTATAGTCGTTTCATCCACTGTGAATATAAGAATATTGAAACTTTGATGGAATCATAACTAAACAACACATCAGTACAAACTGAAGCTAAGACTTGAAAATAATCACTTTAATGTAAATACGGATGTTTGTTATTTTCCTATTTCGTAGCATCAAGGTGTGCCTCCTCCTCCTCTCATGATGCAACAGAGTCGTCGATGTCTGGCAGCACGGTGATGCCGCGTCTGAACCAGTTCATCCCAGCACTGCATCATGCCCTGGTGAAGGCCCGGGCCAACCCCCCTCCTGAGCTGTCCGCCGGTGTTGAGCGCCAGGCACGGGAGTACCTCATCGGCCAGAGCGACGGCAAGGTGCGTGGGAACAGTTCAGGTGTCGGGGACAAAGTTCAGACTAAAGGCCAGTTAATTGGGGACAGGTCGTCCAATATGGGGACAAAAGTCTGGGTCAGTGGTTAATATTAGGGTTAGGTAAGTAGTCGTAGTGGAGATAACTGGCCCCCGCCCCTCGCACATACATCAGACTTAGATTGCAAATTAGGAACAGAGTTGGTGAGCTAAAAGTAGCAAGTAGTAGTAAGATATTAAATCTTTTTCTTAATTTCTCCAGTACCAAGAGCAGAACTGGCAACATCAGAACTTATCAATACCACAGTCTAGTCTTTTATAATTTAGCCCCGGGGCTCGATTTAAATACTGGGCTTTGGTACCTATCCCTAATTAGCAGTAGAGTCCCTAAAATGGGTTTTTAGATGCCCTGTAATACATTTGTGATAGAGGAACCTGTGATTTCTGAGGTCACAGCATGTAGAGAAAAAATTAATACAATCACATAAACGAGTAGAAAAGCATTTCTTTGTCAGGTTGTGTGTATTTAGTCAGTGTAGATTCTACATTTCCTCATTAAATCGTTCCTCATAACTTAAAAGCTCATCTTTTTGTATCTGCTCTCCAGGTCCGACAGTATCCCATGGGCGAGTACGACTCTAAACAGGATGAGGACGGGCAGCTGTTTCCTGCTCCCAAACATCACCGTGTGAACATGGACGGCTACCTGCACTCCTACCTGTACAGCCCCGCCCTCTACCTGCTGTCAGTGGCCCGGGCCAGGCAGATGGTGGAGGTGCAGTGCGGCCCCAAGGAGCCACAGGAGGTGAAGCCCAGGAGGAGCAGTGGAGGCCAGAAAGAGGCGATGGGGAACGAAGCAACCAGCAACACCAGAGACAGACCAACCAAGGAGAAAGTAAAAAACACAAAGACTATTTTTTTGACCAGTATTGTGCACTGAAGAGTGTGTGATTTTATTTTTGTCATGATGACCCCATGTTGGGTCCCCTCGTGAACTCAAATTGTTTGTTGTTTGTCCCTCAGATGCAGCAGCTGCTAGACCTCATTTTAACCTGTAAGAGGAATGCGGAGAATGAGGTTAAACGAGAGGAAGGAAGAGACGGAGGGTTGAAAGTACCTGGGAGGAAGAGGAAGCTGGAACAGGAGACAGCAGAGAGAGCGCTGAAGTTCCTGAAGGCGTCGCAGGAACCCAGAGGAAGTGAACAGATAGCAGGTGAGGTGACAAAGAATCAGCCCACAGCCTGAAGATGAAAAACAAAACTCTGACAGCGAACATAGCAAAGACAGAGATAAAATGTCATCAAACTAGTTGCCTATGCCAAAAATAACTTTATTATGAAAACACAAACACTGAAAAAGAAATCCTGTCACCGTCATCTCCTACTGATAGCAACGGACTCCACCAAAGGGAGGTTCATGGCTGTGTTTTTAATCCATTTTAGAGGCAACTGCCTTCCTTTTTGTTTTTTTTGCCAATCGAGTGGCAGGTGAAGGACTGGTGAGGTGTTGAGTGATCCTTGACTACAGAACTGAGCTTTTTTTTTGGATGTTAAATGTACTCTGAGATGTCAGGAACAAACACACCCTACCTTAACGACTGTCTGGCAAGCCTCTGTTGACTCCGATTCATGTATTTATTTAAGCCTGTTATCAGGAAACCGATCTTCACACAACAGGTGGAATAACGTTCACCTATCAGGAACACACAAGGCTTTATAATGGGGTCATAATAAGCTGCGTTCTCGTTTCTTCTCTAAATAACTAATTCTTGTCAAAATCAGTCCAACAAAACATATCTCAAGAAACTGAGACACCCTAAAGTCTTCTCACCATGACCACCGGACACTCCCATGATTTACATAACAGCTGATCTGACAATGACTCAGCGGTTTCACATGTACATTACAGTAATTCTTACCACAGACATGGATCTGTACAATCTGAAATTTGATCAGATCAGATGTTTTTAATTTTCTGGTAGATGTAGGAAAGAAGTCTTTTTGAGAATGTGTGTGACAGCCCAGGATTTTAGATTAGAAGGATTTCAATTAGAAGTATTTTCAACTTGAGCAAACGCAACAATGGACTCATGTTTTTTTAATTGACTTGCTTTGCCTCTGAAGTTTGTTTTTGCTTTGCTTTCAGTCTTAATACACATTATTAGGTGCTCATCTTACAATCAGTGGTCAGTGTGTTGTTTTGTGACATTTGTTTTCTGTGTTTTTTTTTCACCTAGTTGAGGGAAGCCAAGTCCCCGCCCCTCCTGGCTCTCTTGAGTCTGTGATTGGCTCAGTAGGGTTGAAGGACACTGACCTAAGAGACGGCTCTGAGCTTGCTACCCAACTTCTCAACCTGCTGACAGGTGACTAAAGACGGCCTGCTAGACAACATACACCAATTACTACAGAATAACACATGTGGAGTCTATTAAGCCAGTGTTATATAGTTTTCTTTGTTTGTCTCTGGCACCAATTCAGTGAAAGCCACCTCATCTTATTCAGATTGTCATGCATGAACTCATGTTGCATCAAAACACTAGAAGACGATCGTAGGACATCATGAAATCATGGATTGTAAAAACAACAACTGCTTATCACTGTTTTCACAACACTGTTAACATCAACATAACCAACGTTTCTCTACCTGCTGACAGGCCTCAACCAGGCTGCCACGGGAACCGCCAGTCAGAGCCCTTCTGAGGTGCAAGAGGAAAGCCAGAGGGAATCCTGTCCATTTGATAGGCTGGCCACCAAACTGGGCCTCCCCACCAACTGTGACATTGACCTGAGGAAGCAGGAGGAGCTGGAGGTAACTGAGGGTTGAAGTACATGTTGGGTATTTTAGCTTTATGGTGTCTTTTCCTCAAATCATTGTATAGACACATGCTAAGAACACCTACTTGTGGTGTGGTTGTCACCTTTCTATCTGTGTACTTCCGTTTCCCTTGACCTATATCACCTGTACTTTATATACAGCACAGTGTGAAAATGAAGCCAGCAGGAACTAAGATGCTGCACACATATGCAGTGAAAGTATGATCACACATTTGAGAACTGACGAGGTGACGCTTTGACGTGTCAGTGCTATTTTTTAACACTAATGTTCTCACTAGAACCTGCAATTTTTCACAGCCATTGTGTGTAATTGATGATGATTGTTCGGGGTTACTTGGCAACTGAAGCAGTGAATGAGACTATAAAGATTTCTAACTCTATTGAAGAAAAAAACAAACAGTGTCACCGTTTTGGAATGAAAATGTATAACTCTAGATTGTCTTTCTTTGAATTTTGATTTTATTTTTTTATTTGATCACTGGAGAGACAAAGGCATATTCTTTTTGTGTGTGTTTCTAGGAGCAGACGGCTGGCAGCGTCAGTAGTTTGGAGGGATTCAGTCCCGGCTCCCACAGCGGGGAGATGATGAATCACCACGGAGCAGCAGGTAGAGGGGGAGGAGGAGGAGGAGGGCTGGGGAGGAGAACAGGAGGATTTCAAGAGGAGGAAGAACAGTGGGTGATCCCGTGGGTCCTCATCCCCATTACAGGTTTGTCTGCCGACCTGATTTTTCAAAATTTTAATCGGCACAAAAACAATGCCACAGACTCACTTAACATATGTAATATATATTTCCTTATGTTGACTTAGAGCAACTGGAGTTATTTGCTATATTTGCATACAGACTATGGAAGCATGGTTCAGCGTTGATTACATAGGAAAATTTAAAGGGAAACACACCAACTGCCATAATCCTAGATACATTAACAGTTTACATTTACATTTACTACATGCATTATTTAGCACACTACTAGTGGCTTGCAGTGCTGGATATAAAGCAGCAGATCCTCACCAGGTTAACTCTGATCTCTGTCTGCAGGTCTGTGTTCGAAGAGGTACACCCAGAGAGACCGAAACATCCCTCAGGACCCCCGCTTCCACCACCTCGCCACGGCAACAGCCATTACCACAACAACCAAACCCCCCAGGAAGAGCCCCACCCCGTCTCCTGTGCCCAGCCCTCCTCCCTCCCCGTCTCTGTGCCCCTCACCTGACCCCAGCCCTCCCCCTTCACCCTCCCAGTGCCCGTCCCCGGAGCCCAGCCCTCCCCCATCCCCGTCTCAGTGTCCGTCCCCGGAGCCCAGTCCTCCCCCGTCTCCTTCCCAGTGCCCATCTCCACAGCCCAGCCCTCCCCTCTCTCCCTCCCAGTGCCCATCTCCACAGCCAAGCCCTCCCACCTCTCCCTCCCAGTGCCCATCTCCACAGCCCAGCCCTCACCCTTCTCCCTCCCAGTGCCCCTCTCCACAGCCCAGCCATCACCCTCCTCCTTCCCTGTGCCCCTCGGTTCAGCTCAGTCCTCCCCCTTCCCCATCCCGGTGTCAGTCCCCAGAGTCTAATGAGCTCATGCCATTTAACAAGGATCGCAGTCGTGCTAACGAGGAGCGATTAGCTCCCACAGCCTCCAGGGAGTTTGCAGGTAATCTCAGCCTCACTGAGTTGCTCTCAGGATCAGCCTGCTGCACCTATTTATGTTTTACACTGTAACACCACCTACAGTTTTTCAGTTGATTGCCACTAATGTGATATTTGTTATTTCAGTTTCTATCTCAAAATTTTAAATTGGGACCAAGTTTATTTCCTGTCACAGTGTTTACCAAGCCAATGGCAGTCAGACTTGGTTTGGTGTCACATCTGTCAGCTTTGTTTTGGCAAATCTTAGGATTATTTTGCATTTGAACACGAGTTTCAGAAGTCTTACAGTCTGTCATATATTTGCATTGTTGTTCACCTCGACCCTCCCTTCTCCAAACACATTCAGTACCTCAACCTCAGCTCCAAGTGTGTCGTCCCATCGTCAGATTTTGAGTTAGAAACTAAAATAGCAAATGCAACAAAGGCTGCAGTTATGTGGCATGTATCAAATACACGTATATTGTAGTTAGTACTCCTGTCAGTACCCTTGACCATGTCACTACAAAAAGTGCTTCATTCTTCTTATGTCTTCTTCTGTTGTCATCAGCGGCTATTTATTCTTTTAATTCATCATCTGTGTGTATGTACTTCAATTGGAAATCCTTTCACTCCACCTATTTTTTAAGATAGGCCTTGACCAAAGTAGTCAGGAGTCTTTAGTCAATATGCTTCACATGTAATATGTTACCAGTCTAACAACATCTGTCTCATACAGGAATATCAAAGGACAGAGAAGAGAAACCTCAAGGGAAAGAAAAGAAAAATGGGGAACCATCCATTTCTGCATCCAACCAGCCATTTATCCCTCTAGTTTCAGAGAGGAGGACAAGCTGCTTACCATCACTCACTGAGCGAGAGGTGGAGGATGCAGACAAAAGGGAAATGGGGAAAGTGAAGGACACACAGACAAAACTTTTGGGAGAGCGAAAAGAAATGCAGCTAGTTGAAAAAGTGTGTAAACGAGGGGAAGATGAGGTCAAAGAGGGAAAGCAGGATGAAATGGAGGTGGTGGACATGATATGTGATGAATCTAGTGATAAGGAGCAAAAGGGAGACTCAAAGGAACTGGTAGGTGGCTCTTCGTTTTCTCCCTCCACCTCCTCACCTTCCGCTCGTCCTCTCAGAAATATCGACAGCATTGTGGACAAACATCTGGGGGACTTTTCCTCTGAGTTACAGCTGCTGCTGCAGGCGGAGAGCGTATACTACAGCTGCCCACAATCCCCACACTCCACTTCAAACACAGAGACCTCCGCCCCTAAACACACATTCCCAAACACCTCAATATCGCAATTTTCACAGTATGTGTCATTCTACCACACCTGTCCGCCGGTGCAGGACTACGTGAGCTCACTACAGGACAGCATTGACTGCATGATGACAGAGTTTGATGACAGCTGGCAGAGCAGCAAGCGTGACACCAGCCGGACTGAGACTGACGCCACGTTGGCCAACAAAGTGAGCGCTTTTGTGGCCAGCATCCGAGCAGGCAATCCTAAAACAGGCAGCGATGATGAGGCTTCTGCTCCCTGCGGTGAACTGACGGCTGCCGGTGCCGGTGATTCAGTTAGTGTAACTCCTGCACTCTCGAAAGGAGGTGAAATGTGGCGGCCGGATTCAATCACCAAACAGGTTCCTGATGCTGCAAACAACAGGAATCCCCCAACTTCTAATGTCACTTTATCTGTTCCTACCTCGGCATCTGGTTGTAGCCAAGAACCTGCCAACACTGCCGTCCTCCATCCTCCCCCTAACAAGTCTCACTGGAAACCGCAGCAAAGCCATAGCACCTTAGAGAGCAACAGGACAGTCTCTCACAACGTTAGAGAAACACAAGATAACAGCACGGCCTTGGCTGTACATATTCCCGGTGGAATAGAAGCTGGAAGTAGCCTCGCAGGTGCAAAACGCGAGGTGACTATTCCAGGTTTGTGTAGTGTTTCTAAACCCTCCGCAGAATCTTCACCCCCCTCTGAGCGCGTCTCCAGCCCAGCCTCTGGGCCACTCACCAGGCCCGGCACGAGCCCCGCTCCCCCGGCCGCAGATCTCAGCTCCCTGATCAGCCAGCTGCAGCCAGAGGTGTTCAACAGCCTGGTGGAGATCATCAAAGACGTCAAGAGAAACTCGCTGCAGTTCTACCTCCACAGCACCGAGCCAGAAGACCAGGTGTATGAAGACGTCAGGGTAACCACACGGGCGATATGGCTCACATTTAATTTACTAACCCATTAAGTCATTAAGTCATTAAATGTAGATGAGCCTGTAGATTCCTAAATACATGCAGTGATTTCTACAGTTAATCCTTTATCAACAGTGTTAGGACAGTAATAGTAATAGTAATACAACAGTAATAGGTGCAGCAGTGTTAGGACAGTGATTTAAGAAGATATTGAAAAATATGACAAACCCTAGAAAAAGAAAAAGAAAACAAAAAGCTAGACTATGACTACAGCATAAAATAATTGCTTTAAAATGATTAAAAGAACATACAGTAAATGAATAAACATAGACATCAATTACAGAAGTTAAACAGAATGTAACAACATTAGTCAACACTTGATTGTGATGGCAGAGATTCACAAAGACTGGTAGATGTTTTTTAGCACTTCCCAAGTTACATCACCATCTTAATTAAGAAAGAAGGTGCAGTGCTGGTGTTGATGTGAAAATGAAAATGTGCTGTCTGTACTCTCACAGAGCTTTTGTTAGTGTGAGGATGATTTGTGATGATCCTGGATTATTTTAATGATGAGATGAGACAAGGATCTTCTTAAATGCACGTTTAATACGAGCTCAGGTCAAACCATTTCATGTCATGGACAAACAGGAAAAGGGGCAGTTTGTGTAGTATTCCTGGCATGACGGCTATTTTCCATCACGGGATGACTTCCACAAAATATGATCTGGGGCCTCTCCAAAAGTATTTTTATCTTAACTTGTTGGCGCCCTCTCCATCAAGTTTAGAGACCTTTGACCTCGGGCCTCTCTGAGTGATGAGCACACTGTAAGCCATCTCTCTCATCAAAGTCAGGGGTTAAAATCTCAATCTCTTTATCAACATTAATCATGCTGAAGCTAATCATTTACTTGTATTAACAGATCAATTAGGGCATCAGTCATGCTCTAATTGATGTATAATTGTATTTCTGTGTAGTTTACATACTGTGTGTGTGTGTGTGTGTACTGTTGTGTTGTAGGAATACCTCTTGAAGCAGGGCAACGTCGAGCAGAGTCCTGTGTCCTTTATGAACCAAGAGAACTCTGACAACAAGCTGCTGGTCGTCATTAAGAACAAGGACATAGCTGGACACATACACAAGGTTAATGATCACTTTAACAACTACTTCTGTTTCTTTCCATCCCGACTAAAGTGGCAGTAAACAAAGGGGAAGCGCCTTTCCACACTTTGTGCAGTTTTCACCTGAACAAAGTCTCCTTTCATGACTACAGTTTATTTGCCATCTCGGGTCCTCGGGTTGCCAGGTGTTCAAATCGTGTGTAGCAGTCAGGTCAAGGGAGCAGCCACTCCAAAAAACTCAACTAATGATTCTGTTTGGTTAATTTGGTTTAATACACTTCAGGAGTGGAGCTGACCCCCTCCAGCAGCAGAGTGGGAACGAAGCTCTGCCAGATGTGTGTTCTGACTAATTAACCTGAGCCGCTCTGAGACTGGCATAAATCAGTCATGTCTGTAAATGTGCTGGAGCCCCCGAGGCACTGAGATCAGCTCTGTGTCTGCACCAGTAGAGGAATGAGAGCAAATGGTATCACAGCACCTCCCAGTGTATATGGCTGTGTGTGCAGTTCTCAGAGGCATGAGTCAGAATACACAACCTGACAGTAGTGCTGAACCGATTAGTCAACTATTTTGATCTTGGAGCGTCCTGGTGGTCAAGTGGTTGGAGCGCATGCCACATAATCTCAGCATCCCTGGTTCGAATCTGGCCAGGCACATATGCTGCAGGTCATTCCTCCCTCTCTCTCTCTCTCTCTCTCTCTCTCTCACTCACTCTCACTCTCACTCTCACTGTCTGCCTGTCTGTGTAAATAAAGACCAAAATCAATCTAAAAATAAAATTAATTTGATAATTTAATCTTATGAAGTTGTTTTTCAAGCAAAACAACCCTTTCACTTGTCTTATTTAATAGTAGATTGATCATTTTGGGGTTTAACTGTATAAAAAGCAATTTAAAGATGCTGCTTTGGGTTATTGGATATTGCAACAAGCATTTTTCACTGTTTCATATTACAAACAAAATGATTTGTCAATTAATCAATAAAATAATGACCGCTGGGAGTCAGGACATGATAGCGAGACTTACATCTTATATGACTTTGTTCATATAGATCATAATCTGTGTGTGAGGAGACGCTTCCAGTTTGTTCGACTATTAGAAAGAATTCATTGAACTATAATTACAGTCTGACTGACTTTATTTTTCATGCTGGACAAATGATGAAAGCAGACTAACTGTAGGTGGGTTTGTGTTTTTGTGTACACATCAGATCCCTGGTCTGATGTCTCTGAAGCGACACTCGTCCGTGGTGTTTGTGGGGATCGACACTCTGGACGACATCAGGAACAACAGTTACAACGAGCTGTTTGTTTCTGGAGGCTGCATCGTTTCTGACGAGTTGCTCCTCAATCCGGACTTCATCAGTCCCGGTAGGTTAAGGATCAGAAACCAACAGCAGCATCCAGCAAAATGTTTCCTAAGTTAATAGTGGAACATTACTTTCACTAAGACAAACAAATATTGTGGTAATATTTGCATCTGTTTTTTGTAAATCATGAGTGAAACGCATTACTGGTAGTGAACTCACATCGTGTGTTTATTTCACCTGAATTGATGAGATGTTGTTCTGCAGATCGACTGGCTTCACTGCTGATGTTCCTGGAAAAACACAGCTCTCTAGACAGTGTTTGGAGATGGAGAGTTCACTGCAAAACACACAAGAAATTAAAAGAACAAGCCAGGTACTAATTCCACGGCTGCACTGTATAATGGCAGACACTACAGCATGACAGACACAAGATGGGACTGGAACTGGATGGATTTACAGCTTTTTTAACCCTCATAAACCAAAGCTGGCTGCTTGATTTTCACTCCTTTGACTTAAAGGCTTGCAGCAGTCATTGCATGTCATAACTTTTGGCGTTTCACACATTATTCTCAAACTAAGTTAGATGACTCAAAAATGCCTTCATGTGGTTCTGCACTTGTCCTGCATGTTTGTTAAATTGCCTGTTTGCATGTTTTAAACACAGGAAGCGGAGTAAATCCATACAGTAAGACACAGGAAAGTCTTTTTAATGTGTGTGTGTGTGTGTGTGTGTGTGTGTGTGTGTGTTGGGTTGCCAGGTTCAGGAGAGATGCAGCGAACCTACTGGACATACTGTCAGTCTATCAGAAGCGGCAGGTTGTTGAGTTCCTCCCATATCATCACTGCGACATGATCAACCGTCAGTCACCTGACCTGGACTGTCTTATCGAGCTCCAGGCCCGATACACACAGTACCGACACACAATCTTCCTGACCGGTGCGTGCGTGTGTCAGCGCTGGCCCTCCTGGCTTCTTTATCAATACCAGTGATTCATTGATTATCTGATTAGCTGCTGAGGTTTGATTTACCACCTGAACTGAAGTATTGAAGTTTTTTTATTTTACTCAGATCATCATTTTGAGAAGTTCCCTGCCTACTCCAGTAGCGGTATCATCGTGGCCAGTATCGAAGACATTCTGCACAACTTCACCAAACTGGTCGGTTATCACGATATCAAGGACAAGCAGCCAATCATAGACAACCTGATTGCACCCAAAGGTCAGTTGTTGCAGGTTGGAAGTAAAAAAACCCCAGCAAAGAAAATTTAAATGATGCTTAAACTATATAAGCTTTGACCTTCACAAGACTGAGCATGTTGATTTGATCTGGTAATCAGCAAAGTTTTATATTTAGTAAAGGAAGTGAGTCTTCCTGTTATTTACAAGGTAGATAAAAAGTCATTCAACTGTGCCGCCAATGCTGTGTACCACCTGGAACTGTGGTTCAGAGCGACACTTTAAAACTTCAATACTTATTATGAAGCTGGATCAAATACGCTTGTTGGCATGAAATCAAAGTGGAGTTAAAGAGATGCATTTACCAGATTTCAAGCCTCTGTAGCAAAAGGCTTTGTAGAAAATGTTTCCCATACATGCAAAAGTACTGCCCGACATCTGCAAACATCTGGAAAATTGGTGCAGTTTTCCTTTGAAGATGATGGTCTACTAAAAGGATATTTCATAACACTTTATTATTCTGTTTAGTCAGAAAACGATGGGAACCTGTGCCTCAGTGTTTTACTCAGTGCTCTCTTCTGTCTTCAGGTGTCGTTAAACAGCGGAGTGAAGGTGACTGTGTGTCAGGCTCTGAGCGTTCTCCGTCTATCTTCCCAGAACACATCCACCCGCTCTCCTCTGGTGAACAAGCACAACATCTTCTCCAACAGCCTGGCTCTAGCCTCCCCCATCCCCCCCATCTATCTGACCAGCTAGTCCCAGAAGCTTCCTGTAAAGAGGGAATGCCAAACCATTCAGACACAGACCTCGAAATGCTGCAAATGGCCATCTCACAGTTACGGGCTGAACGTCAGGCGCAGCAGCAACAGCTACAGAAGCGATTAGATGCCCAGGCAGATTTCAGCGTTAACTCCTGCAAAAGCTTCCTTTCCGGTCCTGTTCGTACGGATGGAGGTCAGTTTCCTCCTTCAGCTCAGGGTGTTCTCAGTGATTCAGTCCAGATCAACCCTGGAAGGAAAGCAGTGGCGGCCACTCTGGAGTTAATTCACTCCAAACTGCAGACGGAGCAAGGTGAGGAGCAAAGGAGGGAGCACAGAGATGGTCTCCCGCCCACAGAGGGAGAGAAGAAGGGAGGAGAGGCTGGAGGTCAGACAGGTGATACTCCAGTGAGAGTGGTGGGGTCATCGGGCGGAAACCAGGCTCCCAGTAATAGTGACATATCCAGCTCCGTCCGTCCGTCCACCACTTCATCCAATCAAAACACAGCTGCAGGACCAAGTGGCCAGACAGACTCGACCAGTTACGAGAGAGAAAAAGCAGATCAGCGAGGGGACTCTGCATTACCCAAAGCAGCTAAAGATGGTGCCATGTCCTCCAGTACCACCTCCTGTCCTCTAGAGGGTGACATATCAAGGTTAGTAAATTGCATGATTTGATTGAAGACAAACTTTGATTTCTGCTCTTTATCTACACTTTAGTGTGAGATGCACATACGTGGACGCTCACCCTAACATGTCATGAACTGACTGCCAACTAAAGTGCACAAGGCCCTTAAGACACCCTGGGAAAAAGGGTTAGAATATAGTTAGACAAACAGAAAATAACTGTGCCACAGATAGGATAATGAGTCAATGTGTACTCAGCAAGAGACTCAAACAAACCCCTTATACACCACATCCAATCACAGGCGTCACATCACATCACGTCAATGTCAGTGCTGATGTGGCTGGTCCTTTTTAAATGATGAATGATTTGTGAATACCCTAAAATAAATGGGACACATTTCAAAATAAGCAAGCTCCAAGAAAATAGGTATCCAGCCTATTTGGTTCATGCCATACAAACCCGAGACCACTGGGGCAGCAGAACGAGCAATAAGGACTACCCAGGAATGGAAACTTAAAATTTGACCCAATGATTAGGAAACCCTGTTGGGATTGGTTACCATGCACAGCCAAGTCCAGCCACACAAACTGGTAGAACTCCACCCAGAGCCACAAACCCCTCTTCCTCCTGTGCTTCAGGCAGGAGATACAGATTGGGTAACTCTGAGGAACACGAAATCCCACAAAGATGCTTTTTCAACCCAAATTAAATGGCAATGGAAATCCCATCCCAGAAGGAGAGGCCTAACCCTAATCCCAAGGATTATCAGAGAGAGGGAAGGACCACTATGTGACCCTTGCTCTGAAAATCTGAAATTGGGGCATATTGATATAATATAAGATAGGTATAGAGAGAGAGAAGCTCACAGAGAATAGTTATGAGCCAGGAAACTGTACAGTATAGCTGTGTGAATGGGTGTGAAATGAATGTTAGCAGGTTGGTACCCTGCGTGGTAGTTTCTGTCGTCAGTGTGTGATGGTGTGTGAATGGGCGAATGTGACATCTAGTGTAAAAGCTCTTTGAGTGGTCAAAAAGACTTGAAAAGTGCTTCACAAGTACAGTCCATTTACCATTTATCCTGCTTGAATACACAGTAAAGAGTGATAGTGTGGCCTTCCTACGGTCTTCCATCATAAATAAGTAAAAAAGAAGATTAAAACAGAGTGCAGGCTTTGGTTTTAGTCAGTACTAACTCACTTGGTACCAAAAAGCAGGTTTAATACCCAGTTCTCCGTCACCACTGTCATGATGATGATGATGATGATGAATCTCCTCTTGTTTCCTCCCCATAGAGACAAACAGTCAGGCCAGGAACCGCCAGTAAGGGGAGAAGGATCGACACCTGGTTACGGAGGTACGGTAGCTTCCAGGAGCGCCCAGGTAAAAGGAAGTATCACCATGGTAACAGACCAAAAAGACAACCCAAATCAACCCGCTCAGCCGGGACTCCAACCGATCCAACAGCCTCAACATCTGCAGCAACTGAGCCAACAGCAGCAGCCAAACGAGCAGACCCGCCAGAGTGCGTCGTATCCGCTACCGCCACTTTACACCCCGCAGTGGTTGGGCGACGGCCTGCTGCACCGCCCCCACCTACCCTTCCCACCCCCGCCCATGCCACGGCCCTTGGCTCCCATCGGCGGAGCGCGGGGCATCCTGGGGACGCCACCTGCCTGGTCGGGCGGCCTGGGTCCTCGGGGTGCCGCGCTGGTTTGGGGATTTCAACGGACCGGTAGAGACGTCACTGGTTCTGCTCTGCTGGGGGGCTACCACACCCCCGCAGGTCAGAGCAGCCATAGACACAGAGGAGGGGGGCAAAGAGGAGGTTTTAATGGGATGTAGAAGGACACAGATTTACCTACACACCTCCTGATCCGCCCAGGGAGCAGGTCCAAGAGGAGTAACCCGGTCTCGATCTAGTCATATGAAGAAGTGGAAATGCACTAGACTGAAGGAAGGAGTGTCCACACTGCATGCAGCTCTCTTTTTTTTTTTTTTTTTTTTAATTTAGGATTACTAAATCGGGGGGGTCAAGTCTAGCCCTGATCCATGACTGTCGGAGTCACCATCCAGGGGCGATCGAACGTGCGCCTTAACCACCAGAACAGCAGACGACCTCTCAATGACTTCTAGGTTGAGTTGAAGTCCGGTTTACATCGTTTACTTTGACAGACGTGCCAGAAGAAGCAAGACTGAGTTTAAAAAAAATGGTTTGATTGTTTAAAACCGAAGAGTTTATACTTTTTAAATATTCGGCTTGTACCTCATTTAATGAACCCGATCCCGTCATCTGAGAGCCGGAGATCCAGGACTGTGATGCGCTGTATACGACCTTCCTGGATCAGGGTCAGGCGATGTTCCCATTGGAGCTGAAAAACAACCAATTTGATAAGTAGTCGATTAACAGAGAATCAATTATTCGTTTGAGACATTTTTTTATTGCAAAAAAAGAAAAGAAAGAAAAAAAGGCCAAAAATCTTCAGTTTTTCTACTTGTGAAAATCTGCTGTTTTTTTTCTTCTTTGTTGTATATGTGATTAGTAAACTGTATTTATCCGTTTTTTTTTGTTTTGTTTTTTTTAGACGAGCCTGGTTTTCACTGTTTTATGACATTCCATAAACTAATAAAAGGAAAAGAAATGAATCCATAATGAAAATATAATTGTTGGTTACAGCTCTAGTTCCCAGCCACGACTTCAGAGACAACAGCAATAGAAAAAAATTAAAATTAAAAAAAGGCACAGTCGACACCTGCCTGCGTACAATCAGCTGCTGTAGTGTTTCCCCTACAAGCTAACGAGTTAACTACCTGTTGAAACCACTACCTGTTCATCTGCTACGAAGAACACCGAAGGGAAAAAAGGCCATATCTCACTTTTCGGACATGTGCCAAGTTTTCTTTCATAGTAACTAAGCTTTATTTAATCTCACTCACACACATTAAACTGTACAAATACATATATTTAATTTCTTTTAAAAAGCGCTTTCCTTTGCTCTGCCTTTGTTCTCATGACTTGTTTATTTTCCCTTCGTGACACATTTACTCCTATTGGGATTTCTCGCTGTGCACTTCTAAGTAAAAGCATTATTGGCTAAACTGTTAAACGCCCCTCGTTGACTCCACGTGTTCTTGAACGCACCACCATGACAAACAGATTGTTGTTGTTTGAACACCGAGATCTCGTTACCTTGGTGACGGATAAACCTGTGATGATATTTCTACAGCACGGAAACTTGAACCATTTTCTTCTTCTTTTTTGCATCATGGAAGAGAGACTGAGACTCACCTGTGATCTAAAAGTGGAAATGATGGAAGAACTTAAAAAGTGGGAGACATAAAAAAGAAAAAGAAAAAACTAAAGGAATAAGACGGACAGACTGCCTTACACGTCTTCCAGTGGACACTCCTCATGTCTTGTAAAAACTATTTTTTGTACTGAATGTTTCGGTTTGTTGCCATGGGAACTATTGGTGTTCACGTTGCTGTTTTATGTAGGAAGTGACTGTAAGAGGTTTTAACTTAAAAAAATCATTTTTTATGTTTTTTTTTTACATCAGAAGTTTTGTTTTCTTTTTTGTTTTTTTTTATTAAAACTTGCCTGCGTAAACAGCTGCTTGGCCTCCAGAGTTTGTTGAGCTCAGATAGAGTCGCTAACAGAATGGGAAGTCTTCAGTGGTCCGCTTCCGGTTCCGAGGGCTGGGCCGATATGCTTTTGTGCCGATTCAATTCTCTAACGATTTTTGGGTCCTGATTCGATTCAAATTGCGATTCTGATTAAACAAGTATTGCGATTTTTATATTTCAATTATTGTGATTTTCTTTCCTTAAACAAGAACAGGTTAATTCATTTATTCATGTATTTATAAAAGCTTAAACCAGATTTCCCTGTTAATGTATTCTCATCACTCAACATTTATTTCATGAATGATACATTTCTTGAGTTTTAAAATTCAACACATTAAATTTCATTTGGGGGAGAGAAATTCAAGAGTCAGGGGTCTCAATGCACTCCACATTATTTATTACATCTGCAATAAATAAAAATACACTAATACAATTAAACCAGAAAAAAACAACAACACAGAAATGAACCCAAACTCAGAACATGTAACTCCTCTGCCAGCAGGAAGCTAAAGAAACGGAAAGAAAACATTTAAAAAGTCTTGATTTAAATTGTACTTCTCTGCAGGAAGGATGAAAAAGTGCTTTAAAAACAATGTTAAAATACAAACTGCTCATTAAAAGAGTCTCACTCGTATCAATTCAGTCTGAGCAGAACAAATCATGTTTCTTTAATCACACCCGGTGGATGAAAAACAGAAAAACCAGCGGGGAGGGGGGGGTGGGGGGTGGTCTAAATGACGTGAGGTAGGACTGAAGGAGCAGATGAATTAAAGTCGATGTTTGTAGTGAAACATTTAAAATCTCAGGTGTTTGTGTCTCATTTAAACTGAAGCTCAATGATGAAA
Source organism: Scomber japonicus (assembly GCF_027409825.1). Lineage (NCBI taxonomy): Eukaryota > Metazoa > Chordata > Actinopteri > Scombriformes > Scombridae > Scomber > Scomber japonicus. The sequence continues at coordinate 31,011,103 of NC_070580.1, read as the reverse complement.
ACCAAAATGAGTAAAGAGTAGTGTAAACCATATGTAAGACTGAAAGCAAATCAAATTTAATCAAGGTTGCTATGACGACATTCATACTGTTACTGCCGATCATATTTCATCCTTATTAACTGCAGGATGATGATTTACTGACATCAATACATCAGACTGTCAGTAACTTTAACCCTCCTGTTGTCCTCAGGTCAAGGAAGGAAGGAAGGGAGGGAGGAAAAAAGGGAAGGAAGGAAGGAAAGGAGTAAGGAGGAAAAGAGGAAGGAAGGAAGGAAAGAAGGGAAGGAAGGAGGGAGGGAGGAAGGAAAGGAGGAAGGAAAGGAGGGAGGGAAGGGAGGAAAAATTAAAGAAAGAGGGAAGAAGGAAGGAAAGGTCAATTTGACCCGTGATGACGACAGGAAGGTTAATTCATCTTTTTATATGTAGTTGAAAAGTAGTTTGGTTTTCAAATTAAAAGCAGCAGCCATGACGACACACATCCAAACCCGGTGAACGTCAGCTATTAAAGGTTCTCACTGAGCTGTGATTTAGTGTATGAATGTAAAGATGTGGTTGGCTAGGATCTGGGACATTACAATATCCTGTACTGCTACGGTCTGCTTTATGATCTCCAGGTGAGTTGAGAACGCTCCCGTTGAGGTGAACTCGTCCGTGTCATTACACACACACACACGCACACGCACACGCACACACACACACACACGGAGCAGCCAGGTGTGAAATTTCAGTCGCCAGAGGTCACATATGGTGCGTTGTCGAGGGCGACCGGAGCTTGTTGTCATGGCGCTTCAGTCGAGGGTTCAGATCCGTCTCCAGCTCCCTCTGCTTCTGTAGTAAACCCTGAAAACACACACACACATATTTATACTTGTGAGGACACTTATTTTAACCATGCAGGTAGAGGTTAAATGAAAATAACCCATCCAGCTGCATTATGGAAAATGTAGTATAAAGTGTTTTTGGAGGTTAGATTTAGATTTACTGACTTTAAACCACATTTAATGTTATACTCTGTGTGTCTATGTCTCTCTGTGTGTGTGTGTGTGTGTGTGTGTGTGTGTGTGTGTGTGTGTGTGTGTTACCTGCCGTAGTTGGGCCAGTCCTCTGAGGATCTCCTGCTGTCGGTGTGTGTGTGAGTTTCGGAGCAGCTCCGGGTGGAGGAGGGGGTCTCGATGTGATGGAGGAGGAGGAGACGCTGATCTCTGAGGAGCTACTGACCGGGAGAAGAAAATAAACTTTATTTATATGCAGCAGACATTACAAAGTGATTACAAGGAGCCTAAATGACAAGATGTTAGTATTATTTTATTATTGGTTCTAACATCTGTTGTGTGACTGTCCTGGAAGAGTAATCCCTCATCTGTTTCTCTTCTTGTTCTCCCTCGTTTCCTCCTGACTCAAAGGATCGAGGCTGTTATATGAGGCTTTCTGAGGCAGATTTGTTATTTTTGGTAATATTAGAGTGATAAAAGAAAGACTAACAAACACTAAAATCTGTCTGACTCAATCTAAACACTTAAAACATCTCAAATATCCATGAAATCAGAACGTGTGTGACTATATTTGTCCACTTCTTTACCCCACGACACTCCATTTTTTTGTACTTGAGTAAAAGTTTTGACCAAAGTAGGAAAAGTAATATCTGAGTGTGTGAGACCTGTGGGAATGTGAGGGGGGGGTGTGTCTGCCGGCTCCAGCGGGTTCAGGTTGAAGACTTCGTCGGTCCGGACGTAAGGAACGAACTCTAGCGGAGGAGGAGAGGTGGAGGCCTGCTGGCTCTGCACAGTGTGTCTGACAGCAGGGACAGGAGGAGAGCGCCCCCTGGAGGACACAACGAGATTAAAAACAGCTGCTGATAACTGGACAGATGTTTTATAACTCCTTTCCTTCCTAGTTTTAAAGATTAGATTAAAACTGTTCTTGTCGGTTCTGTTTGACTCTTTAAATTAATTAAAGTCTGACTGATGCTGATATTGATAAAGTAACAATACTGAGCAGGATATAAGAGAAAAATCTGATTATCTTCAATTTTTGACATAAAAACAGAACATGTAGTAACATTTTTTGAATCAAATCCTTTAAATTATTTTTTTAAAAGAGCAAATTAAACATATATTTGTCATTTCTCTTCTCATATTTGACCTTATCATAACCCTAACCCTATTCAACCAACAAGAAGTCCTTCAGAGTCTCCTTAAGACTGAAGCACAAGAGTAAGCGCCACACCTCTTATATCTGCTGCTACTCCCCATTTGTAAAAGGAACATCAAAATAAGATAATGATATAACCTAAACAGGCTTTGGGGATTTAAATAATGAAAAGGCTCGGGGAAAGCTCGGGGAATAAGCTACTCCACACCAGCGTCAGCATGAGAAGATAACTTCCTAATCAGAGCTGAGTTTGATAATTACATTCTCACCTCTAATCATGTCCAGAAGTTACAGACTCAGCAGAGACTTATGAATCCTGAAAGAGATGTTTAACAAAAAAAAAAAAAGAAAGTCTCACCTTTCTGTGTATGCGGCTGTAGAGACGCTCTGTCCTCTGGAAACACTCTCCACCTGGAACAGAAAACATTTAACATCCAAACACAGCTGGCACAGACAGAAAATGAGAAACTTCTAATGGTCAGAAAGTTAAAAGTAAAAGCAAAAAAAGTAGAGTATCACCAGAGTGAAATTAAACTTTCACTCTTGGGTTACTTTACTTTTTTTTTTTTTAGACCTTTTTTCTAAATTAAGACAAAAGTTTTGTTTTCAGAATTCAGTATGAAAGTCTTCCTACCCTCCTGGCCGAACTGGTTCTGGTCTGTGAGGGGTTGGAGCAGAGACGAGGCTCCTGGTTCTGAGGAGCAGGAGGAGGGTCCGTTCGGGGCAGACGGGTCTTCTCCTGCAGGGCGAGGAGCTCAGCCTGCCTCTTTAGTCGATTCTCCTGCCTGTTCCTCTGCAGAGCGGCCGGGTAACGCTCCGAGGCTGGGACGAAGCGACGGCTGGGCCTGAAGGAAGAGAGAGCAGGGATCAGACTAAATACTGGTGTCATGGGTCTGAGCTGAGAGACTGTGGTCTTTATTCTTTAAGACAATACGAAGCTCAGGAGAGAGGACTAAGATTTCTTTGAGCCTGAGAGGGCTGAATAAGAACCAGATTTTAACACTTTTTTTGTGTTCAAATGTTTTTCTATTCATGGGTCACAAAATAAAACAAAAGGAATCTGCACACCTGAGTGTTTGCAGGTGCGTCAGAGGAACATACAATAAAAAAATGAAAGAAGCTCCTGCACAATGTCTCACTTGCAACGTTTCTCTCTCTCTGACCTTCATCAGGCATTCAGCTTCATGAAATAAACAGCAGTGAGCGAGACAGTGCTTTTCTTTTTTTGATTTATGGTTCACAAAAAGGTTTTGTTTTTTTTAAAGAAGGGAGCAACAGAAATAAATTAACCTTTTAACATCATAAACTGCCATGAAACAAACCCTACACCTTGGATTTTTGGGGGGAGTGGAGACTTGCACTATATTTTTGACTCAGACTTCATTCTACCAATGCTGTGAGGCCTTCACAATATTAAAGAAACACAGAAAATCAGCTTTGCAAATATTTAAGAGGAAGGAAACTGATTCAACAGAATTGTTAGATCTTGCGGATGCAGTCAACATAGACATATATTTTGCTTGTTTAAAAACTCCACTGGGCCTTGTTAATAAGATACTTATTTGTTTCTTTTCTTGGCCATAGGTGGTGATAATAAATACAGAAGAACCAGACTCGTGTGTCTTCTTGTTAATGAGAGAAAGTTGCTTTTGTAACTCTTGTCCACATTGTGTCTGAATGTAAAAAGCTCTGATGACATTATTACAGCGATCATTTACCTCTGTGTGTTCCACTCAGGCCTCCTCTTCTCTCTCCTGGCAAATGCCTCATATGGGTCTCCTCCTCCTTCTCCTCCTCCTCTTCCTCTTCCTCCTCCTGCGGCTGGCCGACAGATGTTCTCCTTGCCTGTCCTTCCAGCTCGGTTCCTGTTGTTCGGAGGAGCAGCAGGCAGAGAAGGAGGCGGCTGGTTCTGTGCAGAGACTTCAGGAATCTGAAGAGGAGCAGCTTCTTCTACACAGAGAGAGAGAGTGACACATATAGTATTTTTATATATTTAAAATGTGTTTAAAATGTGTTCCTCATATGCTGCTGTTCTGTGTATGGTAGCAGTAGTAGTGATGGTTCAGTTACCTGTCTGTACAGCAGTGTCTTTTAATGGGAAGACTGGACTGCTGACCTTCTCCTCAACACACTCAGTCTGTCTGGAAACTGCTACACACACAAAATTTAATTTAATCTCTGCAGAGAAATTCTTTGTAAAGGCAGATGCAATTTCTCAATGAGCTTCAGGACAAAATCACTGACTTAATTGTAGTTTATCTTTTGAATTGCAGCCAAAATCACAGCTCTATTATAAAAATGTCCTGTGGCTTAAGGCTGATTTTGGGGACTTTTTTTTTTTTTTTTTTTTTTTTTTTACCTCGGGGCTCCTGCGGCTCCTGCAGATTTCCATAATCATGACCTTCGTTTGGCTCCTCTGCCTCAAGGCTCGGCTCCTCCTGGATGTCAAATACACACAAACACTACATTAATATAACTGCAGCAAAATTAACACTTTCAGTTTTATCTCAGTGAGAACATTTTGGCTGGTTTTGAAGGTCAAGATTTTGCTTTCAGGTTCAGTATAGAATTAGATTTAATTGAACGGCCCGACTGAAAGGTTGCAGCACGAGCCACATAACTACAGCCTCCCTGGTTTGAGACCCTTGCTGCATGTCATACCCCCCCTCTCTTTCTCTCCGTTTGCTTTCCCGTCTGTGTCTCCATTTTCAACCCTCCATTAAAATGCAAAAATATCCCCAAAACTTAAAAAAATAAAAAATATAGACAGACATGTGTGTGTGTGTGTGTGTGTGTCTGTGTGTGTGTGTGTGTTGTTCACAGACCTTCTGCTTCTCCCTCAGTGTGTCCAGCTCGTACTGTCTCTGCAGCATCTCCCTCTCCAGTGCCACTCTCCTCTCCTCCTCCTCCTCTTCCTCTCTCCTCCTTGCCTCCTCTTGCTCCCTCTGCCGCCGCCGCTCCTCCACCTGGGCCTCGATCGCTCGCTGGCGGAGGAGAGACAGTGAAGTATTTTAAAAGCTGACCAATAAAATATGAATGGACTTCTCGTCTTTTTCCTCTTTCCTCCTCTTCTTACCTGCTGCTCCAGCTGCTTGAGCCTCCTCCTCTCTCTCTCCTCGATCTGGACGGGGTCGAGCAGGGCGGTCATGGTTCTCAGATAGCTGACGAAAGGCAGGGAAACGAAAAATAACATTTACTCTTATGCAGTAAATACAGACAGCTGACAAATTAAAGGAAAAACCTAAACATTTTTTTTTGGGGGGGGGGGGTTTACACACACATCCACATACTGTTGAATTTTTTTTTTCAGACCTTTAAATAAATCTATTCACAAACTTTCGACCCTCCTTCTGGTCTTCTCCTCTCCCTCCTACCTGGTTTTGGTCGGGTGTCCGCTGGTCGTGTCTATGCTGGCTCCTCCGATGCTCTCCGCTCCACAGCTGCTCGTAGCCTCCCAGACCAGCGACAGGCTGGAGGAGGGCTCCCACTCCCCCCGCTCAGAGTCACAGTGAGGAGCTGCAGGAGGAGCTGAAGGAGCTGCAGTCTGGACCGGAAGAGGTGGTCTCCTCTGCAGAGAGTCGAAGTGCGTGGCCCAGAGCTCGTGGTCCTCCGTCTGCAGAGAAAGCCGATCATCACGTGAACACAGAACTCAGGAGAACACCAACGTGAATCAATTAAAACACCTGTGTGGTTTCTACTGTGTCTCTACTGTACCTGGTTCTGCAGAACTTTCTCTCGTCTCCTGCGTTCAGTCATCTCGTCTCTCTGTCGGTCCAGCTCCTCCAGCCAGCGTCTCCTCTGCTCCTCTTTCTTCCCCACACTCAGCACCTCCTCCATAGGAGTGAACTCCTGCACCGACAAACACAACACAGTTCAGAGTTCTGGATAAATCTTTTTAAAATAAATCTTTGTTTTTGTCATATTTTTGGTTTTTGTTGTTGTCAGATGTGTTTATTCAATGCCAAATGTATGGAGCACACTGTGTGACACCTATGATTTTACTCCTAAAATCTTTGGTTGAAGATCAGGGGGAGAAGGAAGAAGAGGAGGAGGAGAAGGAGGAAAGGCTGCTCAGTGTGACAAAGATTTGTATGAACAGGTTTACCCCAAGTCTGAGGCTGGATCTGATGGCTGCAGGCTGCTCTCTGTGGCTCAATGAGCTCCGAACTGATAACACACTTTCTGCGTCCTCCTCAGCCTGAAACACACAGTTAAGTGACATTTCTCAACACGATTCAACCACATTCAGGGAAACGCACCTCCTAAAAATTGTAAAATGTCGTCTTTTTCATGTCAGTGCTAAATTTGGATTAATAGCTACTGTATAAGGATGAAGCAATGATCTCCACACTTCAGTATGTGCAACAGTTTGTTATCAGAGCTGTTATGTTGTTGATCTCATTCTCACAGCCATGAAAACAACCAACAGTTCAAAGGTGAAAATACTCGACATACCTGCAGTCTGCCAGGAGCTGAACGCTGCTGCTGCTGCTTCAGAGCCACCTGCTCATCTAACACACACACAAGATTTCATTTGTCAGAAGTACTTCATTAAATCGCTGCGTCCAAATGTTACTTTCGAATATCAACTGAATCTTCTTTTTGATTGATTAATCATTTAGGGTATAAATGTCATTAATTATAGCAGTTAGCCCAACTATATCCAGCTGATATTAAACTAGTCCTGACTCCTTCATCAGAGAGAGAGAATATATTTGTGGGATTATACATTTGGAAGAAGGTGTGAGTCTTTATAATCTGTTCAACATGTTTTTGTGAGAGCCTGGAGACTCATTATTCAACATCAAAAATTAAAAGCCGTTAATTAAATAAAATAGTTTGTAGGCCATCAAATGATTATTTCTGGCCACTTGGAGTCAAACAAAGTTCTTCCCAAGCTGGAAATACACCTCTGGCATACTATCACTGTACAAAGTTGTATAAGTATAAATCAAACATGTTAGCAAAGTTTCAAATCCAGCAGACACAGAGCACCATTATCACCCCATTGGAGTCATGCTTGTGTCCATCTGGTGGATATAAGTGCAATATTCACTCTCCTTTTAGCTCTGATTCAGTCTCTTCCAACTTCTAAGAAAAACATAGATCTCTGTAGCGACTACATGCTCCAATTTATAACTTTGTCTGTTTGCCCTTTAGTGCAGGACGGTTTATCAGAGCTGATTTACTGAAAACAAAGAGACTGAATCATAAATGTGCCATAAAAACGAAACTATGTGTGTAGAGCTGCAGAGTTGGAGAATTGCAGAGAATTTTCTGTGGGTTAGGCTAAAAAAGTATGAATTACTAAGGTATTAAAATTATAGTGTGCGTTTACTTAGTTCTCTCCTCCACTGAGCCTTCTTGGCGTCCACGGCAGCTCTGCTCTCCGACTGTCGCTCCTCCAGCCAGCTGAGCATACATCCAGACGACCTGAACAACAGCAGTAACAGTATTCTGCTTTTAACCAACATTTTAGAAATAAAGAGTTTTTAAAAACGACTTTGCTTTTTGCACAAAGAGAACACAAAAAAACACCAAAGCATTAACAGCTAAAAGCATAAATAAAGAAGCACAGTTTGGGGTAATGGATAAAAAAATAAAGTGCAAATTCAGTGTCATGTAATCAAAGCTTGTTGAGCAGCTGAATACTGTGTGGGACAAAGGATGTGATGTTTCTTTTAGTCTGCATCATGGACATGTTATACTTTCACTCTTAGAACCAAATGTGTAAACTGTGCAACTAAATATAATAATTTGTGTAATTTTGCATTTAAGATCAAAACAAAGCTGATTTTGCTTCTAAAGATGTCAAAACTCCACCCAAAACACATTAGCCTCACACTAAAGTTCTTCTTCATCCTCTTCAAAGTGTTGCTGCAGTTTTAATCTCATCATAAATTCTTTCTTTATCCAGACTCCAGAGGAAACACACATCTTGTGAAACTGCCTGCTGAGCTCCTCACCTGTTGTCTTTATCCTGTGAGGTTCCAGCTCTATCAGTTACTCCTCCTCCCTTCTTCATTTCTCCTCCTCCTCCTCCTCCATCATCCTCCTTTATCTCTCCTCCTCCTCGATCATTGACCAAAGAGACAGATTTTGAGTCTGCTTCATTTCCTGACAGAGAAAAAGACATGAAGCTGCATATTATATTGACAAGGAGAGAAAGATTACTGTCTAATGTCCACTTCTCTCTGTGCTGCAGTCCTTCTCAATACTAACTCTCACTCACTCTCAGTCCCCTGTGTCCTGTGGTCCTCTGGTGGGTTTTGGCCATTGCTAGAGGTCTGGACGGTGTTGAGGATGCGCTGCAGCTGCTCACTAGTCAGACACACCACGCTTTCCTTCAGCCCTGCGTCCCCATTGGCCAGCGTGTCCTTTAGTCGCGCCTTTCCACCACCTCGAGTCTGAAGCTGTCCTTTTTTCCCAGCAGCTCTCTGGGATCCAACAGTGGAGCTCTGCTGGTGTCTGTCTGACTTCACCTTCATCACACACACACACACAAACACACAGACGTGATGCCAGGAACAGTCAAGAGTAAAAAACTAATAAATGACATACAGCAGGGTTAGATTTACCTTGGGTTCAGCTTTAGCGTCGCCCTCTGCTGTGTGATGCTCCCGTGTTTTGGATACTGTCAGTGAGGTGCTTATTCCCCCATCAGCAGTGGCGCTGGAGGTAAAGGAAGGTGCTGCTGCTGCTCCTCCTGCCTTGACCCGAGTGTGTCTGTGCTTCCCTGCCTTCTGCCTGGCTGGACGCTCCACCTGCACTTCCTCCACACAGGACGGCTGCCTGGGGCTCAGGATGTTAGCCGCTCTGGGCCTGAGGGTCAGCTGCTGTGTGTGTTAAATTAAAATGATATCAGATAAAACTGTAAGAGATAACAAAAAGATAGTGTATGAATTTTCCTATTGGGTTTTTTTTTGCTATTAGAAAGATAAACTTTTGCCTTCCCAAAATAATGGATACTGTGATAGCAACAGATTAATGTCAGTGATTTTGAAACAATAACTATCACATATAGCTGGAAGGTTCAGGTGTTTACACACTTTTGGACATACAGTGCACATCTAGGTTACTGTCACATTGCAGCATATTGAGTATCTGTTCCATGTTAAGCTTTACTAATTTCCTGGAAACACAATTACTGAGCTGTTTCCTAAAATTTCTAATAAGACATTGATTTACAGCGAGGAAGTGTGGTTTCTGCAGAGCAGGTTATATTTTCTATTCTTGTGTTTCAAAATGTAGAAATGCAGACTAATCATGATCAGACTTTAAGGAAGATTCTTACCTTTACTGGATTCTTCTCAACACCTGCTGTGGAGGAGAGACGTAACAGTGAACAGCCATGAATATGTTACATGATACGTGTCAGAGAGAAATAAAGCGATCCAGAAAACATGTGAAGACTGGCTTAATCTAACAAAAAGTGTAGAAACTTTATAACAAGTGATTTTACCCAACCTGTGTCTATGAGCGCTGGATCCTAAAATCTATTATTAATCAACTAAAAAACAGACTATCCTTGATAAAGAAAAGCTTTGTAAAATAACAATATGTGCAGTGTGTATTTAATGAGTGAGAAAATGTTTTTTCAAAAACAAAAAAAAATGTCATTTGAAGATAAAGTGTCATTGCAAAATACAAAGCAGCACACTAATGTCAAAATTGCTCATTAATAATCGTCCAAAGTAGTCGAAATACAGTAATGTAACTGACAGGACCTGATGTAAAGAGCAGGTCTGTGAGTGAACTTTCCCTGGACTGATAAAGGTTAAAAAGCTGAAGCCTCTCACCATGACTGAGTACAATCAACTTGGGTTTTCCATTTTCAAGTTCAAACAGCAGGCCGTCCCTGTTCACAAAGACACAACATATCTGAGTGAACAACACAAACATAACGAGAGCAAAGTAGAAGTCATTTTAATTTATGTGCAGAGATACAACAGTAAATATTGGATCAGGTTGCCAGGTGATTTATAGTACATATTGTCACATGGTGCAGGTGCAACACATCAAACTCAAACACTGAGTAACCACAGACAATATTGGTCTATTTCATATAATTTTGCTCTGCTTGGTTAAAGTGATGCTTTAATTAAATTAACAGGAACTATTTTCATACCTGTAACTTAGTGTCATGTTTTATTTCATTGAAGTATCTCTGTGTTTTACTTCACTCCAATTATATTAAAAGGACAGGTTCATATTTTTTTAAAGTGTGTCTTAAAACAACAGTCAGGTCTCCACCCTGAAAGAGGTTTTCCTCACTGTAATCATTCCTCCTGATCACACTGACTATGAAAAAGATCTCCTTTAAATGTGCTTTAAATGGAAGTGATGGGGGCCAAATCCACAGTGTATCCAAACAATCATGTAAGCTTAAATGAGGCAAGTGGATATCTGCCACATTTACAGTCTTATTAGCATCAAATTCCCTCTTCGTGTAGAGCTGTGGTGGAGGTATAGTAACAAAAACAGGCACTTTGGCACTAAAACGACTGTAACATTGAAAGATATCTACTTGATGTGACTCATTTGGACATCTGAAGCTTTATATTAGCTTCGGATAAACTTTTAACTAATTTTTTGACAGCAGGAGGACTGTGGATGTTGTCCTCACAGAAGGAGGGCTGTAGATAATGCTCTTAACATTACTATAAGTGCATTATCCACAGAGTCCCCATTATGAAGGGATCTTCAAATGGTCAGCATGAACAGGAGGAATTGTTATGGCAAGGAAAAACATGTGTCAATGTTGATTTTGGCACTTAACTATTGTTTTAAATCAGACTAGAAAAATCATTAACATGTCCTTTAATGTTTACAACTTAGTTTCACTGATTTTACAACGAAAAGCAAAAATGTGCACCAAAGGTAACATGTTCTTATTATTGCTGCGCATACTAGGTCATATAAGTTACACTATATAACTATACTATGTAGTTTGCTCATTCAGATAACGCTGCATAATGATTGTAATCTATAATCTTTGTGCATTTGACTGCGACACATATCGTCAACGTGTTAGCCTAGCGAGCTAATGTTACTGAAGAAAACAGACTCACCCGAGATTCATGCCGACAGAGACTTGTTTATTTACCGGCTTCTTTACCGGCAACCTTATGAAAACCCACTACTGTTAATAAATCATTTATAATAGGAAGGAAAACGCCTTTTGTCCCCCTCTGCCTGCAGCTCACGCCAGTTCCTAGCTGGTAAATTGTGTATGTTGGTTGCTGTCAACGACCAAGAATGTCTTCGCTGATTGGCTGATTCTCTCTCCACGCGACACTAACAACCAATCAGATGTCTTCATTTGAAAGTTTACGTTAGATGATGGTGCGTTTAAAGTCACTGGGAATTTATTTAAAAGAGTTGGAGATGTAAGCCAAAATATAACGATTACTTGTTACAGTTTGATGCTACTACCGTTGACGGTTACTTATTAAACTATTAGTGCTGCTAATGTTTTGTTAAAGATGACCAGCTGCTCAGATTATCTGTAGAGCATATGCAATTGGCATGTTCACGCGGACACAGTAACTCTTTACGGAGTCTAGGTTTTACAAAAGGCCATTGAAGGCAACCGTCTATAAGACAAAACACCATGAATAGAAAGTTTATGGATAACTTTAGAAACGGCAAAACAATATCAATACTAAATTTATACTTTTTGTTGCAACAATGTGCTTAATACTTTTTTTATTTTTACATGTAGCTGTTTCCATTACTGATACATACAATATAAGTACAACAACACACAATATTTATATTTTATCAGAAGTATTTATCACCCATAACTTATGTGCAATACAATTTGTTATCTATCTACTATCTATTTACTACATAAGTGCAATATTGCCACTGCACCAATGTGCAATATAATGCATATTTGCATGATTATTTTTTCTTTTTATTATATATTATTTGACTGCTTTCAGTTGTTGCTCTGTTGCTGTGCATGTCTCTTGAATCTTGAGGTATAATTACAGGTTCATATTGTGGTTGCCAAGATACAGATGGTGGCCAAATGTGTCCATTGGTTTATCTTAACCTGCTTTCCCCTGAAAGGGAGGTGTTACAGATTATGTATTATTCCAGCACAGAACTACTGGTTAACTGGATTTAAAGGGAACATAGAGGCAATGGTGTCTGGGGGATCAGTTGGAGCCCACTAAGAAATGAGTGTGCTATGGAGATATAAATTAATTCAATAAAATACATGAAAGTGACAAATGCTAAAATTAAATTAAATAAGACTTTATTGATCCCCAAAGGAGAAATTTGCAAGTTACAGCAGTGCAGGTAACAATCTTGCGAGGCAAAAAACAGATAATAAATAATAGTTAATAGCTGGCAAATGACTCGCTGTTGCAGCTTTACTATTCATACAGTACTGCCTGTTTGTGGAGATCAAGCACTCTGGCAGACCTTCATCTGAGCTGAATGGTTCTAAACTGTGTAAAATGTGCAATAAATAATTAAATTATATACAACAGAGGTTGAATGCACTGTACAATGTTAAGCTAAATCTGATTAAATATATGAAATCGATCAGTGCAGGGATTAGAGGAGGGATGTGAAATGTAAAGTCTAGTTTGATGACAGCTGTCACACAACAGGACTCAAGTATATTTCTGACCTTAACTCTTACCTTCAACTGTCCCTTTCCCTAAATATTACAGGGCTTCAATGAGGAGTGAGTGCAACACAATCCCCCAGGCCCTTGAGTAGGAGACAGATGAAGATATCTACGGCTGAAGGTTGTAGGTTGTACACTGAACTGAAGACTGTAATATTTAGACATTGACTGTATAGAAATAATATATATAGGGCCTATACAGTCAGTGGTTTTAGGTTGTAGATTGAAGGCTGGAGATTTTAGGTTGCAGGCATTGACTGTATAGAGATAATAATAGGCCTATATACAGCGAGTAGTTTTAGGTTGTAGGTTGAAGACTGTATGTTTTGGGCATTGACTGTATACATATAATAATATTTATATACTGTCAATGGTTTTAGGTTGGAGGTTTTATGTTGAAGGCTGTAGGTTTTAGGCACTGACTGTAATCTCTATATACAGTCAATGGTTTTAGGTTGTAGTTTGAAGGTTGTAGATTTTAGATTGTAGGTTTTAGGTTGTAGTTTGAAGGTTGTACGTCTTAGGTTGTAGTTTGAAGGTTGTAGGTTTTAGGTTGTAGTTTGAAGGCTGTAGGTTTTAGGTTGAAGGCTGTAGGTTTTAGTTTTTAGTTTGTAGTTTGAAGGCTGTAGGTTTTAGGTTTTAGTTTGTATGATGTAGGTTGTAGGTTTTAGGTTTTAGTTTGAAGGCTATAGGTTTTAGGTTTTAGGTTGTAGTTTGTAGGTTAAAGGCTGTAGGTTTTAGGTTTTGGTTTGTAGGTTGAAGGTTTTAGATTTTAGGGTTTATCCTGCAGGTTTTATGTTTAAGTCTGCAGGTGGCGCCAGAGCCTCACCACCACCATGCAAATGACCTGAACTGTAAAAGAAGAGGCTGCGTTAGCTCCGCTGTAATGACGTTAGCCTGCTGCTGGATGTTGTTTTTCCACCTTTAATCAGTTTCTCTAAGCACCAACATCCATGTAACCCTCCTCCTCCTCCGGTCTCTGAAGCACATCCACCGTGACTTTATCAACCCAGTGTCTCTCCCTCCCTCATCCCTGGTCGGTGCTCCTGAAAAGGTATGTTGTTATTATCGTGACAGAGAGAGAGAGACTGCGTAACGTCAAAAAACGGCGATGCTAGCTTTAGGTTAGCTTAGCATGTAGCTTAGCATTAGCTTAGTATGTAGCATCCGAGGCTACTTAAACGGTGGCTGCTGTCGAGCTAAACGTCAGTGTGTTTTCCTGCTTGCTGTCCCGGGACACAGCTCCACCTACACCATCTAAAGAAGAGGGAGAGCTTTGTTTTTAAAAAGAAAGAGAGGACATGGATCAATGAGAGGTATTAACTTTTTATTCTTAAGCTGATGTTTTTTATTAAAGATGAGTGTTTATATATAGCTTGACATAGCTACAGCTAGCCGTGTTGTCAAGCTAAGGTCAAGAAGAGCTGGCCAGTATTGACAGCTAACAGCTAACTAAATGTGCTACCAAAACAGAAAGAAAGAGAGAAAGAGGGAGAGAGAAAGAAAGAGAGAGAGGGTTTAAAGGTGTTGTTGTGTGTTAGCAGCTTGGTATTTATCATCAGAGCTGGATAAGCTTGTGTTCAGGTTAATATCAGAGGTAGATATGATGTGGTTTGTTGCATTAAAGAGGTGAGTCTTTTTAAAAGTTTCAGTAGCTTTGATGCTAGCTCCGTGTAAATATAATTTAAGGTGTTTTATATTAGAGCAGTGGTGCCCAACATGCGGCCCGCCGAGGGGTCCAATCCGGCCCACTTTCCTTCCTGTCTTCTTTTCCTTCCATCTGTCTTTCACTCCTTCCTTCCTTCCATATGTCTTTCCTCCCTCCCTTCCTCCCTTTCTTCCTTCCATCTTTCTTTCTTTCTTTCTTTTTTTCTTCCATCCATCTTTCCTTCCTCCCTTCCTCCCTTTCTTCCATCCATCTGTTCTTTCTTTCTTTCTTTCTTTCTTTCTTCCATCTTTCCTTCCTCCCTTTCTTCCTTCCATCTGTCCTTTCTTCCTTCCTTCCTTCTTTCCTTCCATCTTTCCATCTGTCTTTCATTCCTTCCTTCCTTCCTCCTCTCCTTCCTCCTTCCTTCCTTCCTTCCAACTTTTCTTCCTTCCTTCCTTCCTTTCTTGGACCGGCCCACATCAGATCATATTGTTCTGTATGTGGCCCTTGATTGAAGAAGAGTTTGACCCTCCGGTATTAGAGGCTGGATTGAGATGAGACTGGTTTATTAGAGAGGTAAACCGGTGTGTGACAGGTTAGCACTGCTGTATAGGTGGTTATTACTGTATGACATGTTAATAGAGGAGCTGTGGTGGCTTTGACTGGTTAAAATGTTTAACGAGGTAGCCATAGCTGCATTGGGTGTGATTTATTTATTTATTTAATTGCATTACACACAGACATATATACATATATATATACACACACAGAAAAAGGGATGGAGTTGTAAGGAATAGAACATAAACATGAGATTCGTGACTATTATATTGGAAAATTTAGCTAAAGAGAAAGAGATATAGAAATACTAAAATACAGTACATCAGCAATGAATTTATAGTCATAGCTGTACCTAAATATACACACAGAAAAGGGATGAACTTGTTAGAAATTAGAAATATAAATGGGTTTGTGACAATTATGTTGGATAATTTAGCTAAAGAGTTCTTGGATTGTATGGAGAGCCGAAATACAAATACTAAAACCTACCTTTCTGTTGTCCTCGGGTCAAATTTGACCCTTTTTAAAAATGCTTTTATATCTGAAAGATGGATTTTATTTCATTGAATTGCCTGGAAATCACACAGATGGTTCCATACTGCATTAGTTGCAAATATAATCATGCCCCACTTTCATTGAATTGAGTGATAATTTGTGCTATTTTATAAACAGTCAAACCAAACCAAGGTCAATTTTGACCCAGGAGGACAAAAGGTGTGATTATTAGAGCCAGAAAAGTTGCCCGGTGGGTCGATGTGAATGTGTGTGACGATGACCGTGCTGCTGGTCGTGTTTATTTGTTGTCACACAGCTTTGATATAATGGTATTCTTCACATGACCACAGTGGTATTAGCTGCAAATAAACAGACCGTCATAACTGTAGGTGGGATCAAGTGGCGGCCGAGGCTGTGATACTGTTTATACTCTTAAATCTTTCTTTATTACAGCGTCAAGTCAGGTTGGTTTTATTTTGAAAAGCTCAGTATCACACATTTTTACCACAGCATGCTTTTTATAATCTGTACAGCAATACAACATCCTCTATCCTCTATCCTTACACAGCTGATTGAGATAAGGAAAAACTCCCTAAAAGTGTTTTTAACTGGGAAAAAATAGAGATGGTTTTCTTTATATAGTATTTTATTTTGTTATTTTACCACTTTCACTCACACAATATTGGCCCTTATTTTACTGTACTGCTGTGACAATTTTAATTTCTCCCAAGGGGGATCAATATGTCTTATCTTATCTTAAACCTCAGGAAGAGCAACAGAGGAGGGATGTGTGTATAGATTTAAAAAAAATAGATAAAAATGACAGAAATGCAGCATGGAAAAAACAGGATGAGAAAAGTATAATTCTTCTAAATATCATGCTGAGATTCCTCCTGTAATTCACACCAGTCAGCAGGGTTGATTGTGATTGATGAGATGTATATAACACTGTATAACACATTTAAATGGAGAGAAAGTTACCTCCTTCATGTCTGTCTGGTTTCTTGGGCGTCAAACTCATGTCCAATTCTCCATACTCTGACATTTTGGATTTTAAGCACTAGAAATTGCTGTGGAAATATAGTTTGCTTGATAAGAAATACTGTGTGAATGAACCTCAGTTTCTCATGCTTTTTTTATCACATTATATTCACAGAGCGTGTAGCATCAGTCTTTCTGAGAGACAAGTGATACAAGTTCTGACATTATTTCCTAGTCGAGGTAAAGATGGCGGCTGGAAATGACAAATATATTCTTAAATTGTACAAAATGAACCAAAATTAAAAGGTTTAATAGTTTGGCTGTAACGGTTTTATATTTGATTATTTAAAATGATCAAACTGAATGACGAGTTTAGAAATTTTGTCATGAAGAGGAGCCTGGGATGGATTTTTCTCAATTACTTTAAGATATTGTATTATTTATTTATTCGCGTTGGTTATAAGTGTCTTTTTGGGATTCTGGATATTACTTCACCTTTAAACTACTTTCAAGGTACTCTGGTCAGGTTTGATGTCCAGATGTGTAGCTCTGTAACATAAGATTCTGGATATTACTTCACCTTTTAAACTACTTTCAAGGTACTCTGGTCAGGTTTGATGTCCAGATGTGTAGCTCTGTAACATAAGATTAATGACAATTACATAAAAAGGCACGAATTAGCACGAGGAATAAATGTAAATCAAAAATATTGGTGGCTACTTTCATCCTTCACAGCCTTAAATTAAAATCTCCACAGCTGCAGAGACACTTAAAGTGGTTATTGAGGTTTATTCATGGTAATAACTTTTCATTTAGAGACAAATAAATATGTAAAATTCACTTAATAACAGTTATAAAGCTGAAAGTCACCAGCTCCCTGTAGCACATGAATACTGTATATATGCTTTAATATGATCTCGGGGCTTTTTTTATGCCATCATTAGTCTCTGGCAGTAAGCCACAACAGGAAATGAGGGGAGGGAGTCGGGGACGTCCCTGCAGCAAATATTTTAACATTAAGTCTGCTTTGATGCTTCAGTTTAGTGATTATATAAAGTGTGTGGAAGTAAATTCAAAGGTCTGAGTTTCTGTGGTTGTTAATGGACTAAAGCATGATGACACAGGTCTGGTAGGAGGGTGTCAAACGAGTGTTGAACTTTACTTTATTATTGTTTGTTAAAGTTTTTTAGTTTTTTGTTGTTGTTGTTTTTCTTGATTAAAATCGAGGTGTTAAGGATTGTGTGTTGCTGAACAGACTGTTAAACCCTCGGAGACAGATTTGTGATATTGGGCTTACAGATAACAATGAACTCGACATAAGTTTACAACAAATTTAAAAGCTTGGCATCAGGTGTAGGCAACTTCTTTTGTGTTAAATTAAAGACACGATTATAACCACAGGACAGGTATATGCAACACAATATGAAACCTACGCAAATTAAAGTTATTCTGTCCAAGATGCACTACTATTATTTATTTAATTGTGTATTTAACCCTCTTGTTGTCCTCGAGTCAAGGAAGGGAGGAAGGAAGGAAGGTAGGGAGGAGGAAGGAAGGAAGGTAGGGAGGAAGAAGGAAGGAAAAGAGGTAGGGAGAAAGAAAGGACGGAGGGAGGGAAGGAGAAAGGAAAAGAGGAAGGGAGGAAGGGAGGTAGGAAGGACAGAGGAAAGAAGGAAGTAAGGAAGGGGGGAAGGAAAGAAGGGGGGAGGGAGGAAGGAAAGAAGGAAGGGAGGAAAGAGAGAAGGAAGGGAGGAAAGTCAAAACAGATGGGGTCAACTTGACCCGGGAGGACGACACAAAGGTTAAGTGTTTCGCTCACCTGATCAAATTTAATATCAATCAATTAATCATTTGGGCTATAAATTTTTTTTTTTTTTTTAAATGATGAAAAATGTTGATCACTGTTTCCCAAAAGCTAAGATGACGACCTCAAAAGCCTTTTTTTTTGTCTTGACCAACAAACCACAACCCAAATATATTTAGTTTACAATCATAGAAAATGAAATAAACAAAAATCTCCACTTCAAGACCAATATCAGAATAGTTTATGATGACTTTTCTGTAGCTTGACTCATCACTATCACTCATATCACTTCATCATCTCAATAAAAATACCAATAAAACATTTCTTTCTCCAAACTCTTAGACCTTTTCTCGGGCGCTGCTGCTGCTGCTTCGTTGTGAGGAATGTAAACAAACCTCAGCCGGTCTCGGTGTCTGCGTCTTCTGTCGCCAAACTATAAATTAAGAAAGATGTGTGACAACCGTCTGTCGGCTCGCTCAAGTATAATTTAGCCTCAAGTCTATAATTTGATCATTTAGCCTTTTTCCCGGCAACCGACCGACCAACATCTGGCGTGATGGTAACGTCAAGGACCGCATTCAGTGTGGAGCCAGAAACCAGGAAGATCCAACATATTAGATTATTTTACCATGAAGGACTTTTAAATCAGCTCATGTAGAAGTTACTAGACTGACGTTGGACATAACTTTGGCTCTTTGGTCCCACAAATATGACAGAAACTTTATTTATAGAGCACCTTTCATAGTAGTAATGTAGTTCAAAGTGCTTCATAGCTGATTTATAAGCTGATAATAAGACCGAACAAGTGAGAACAGAAAGAAAAGGAACGCAAACGATGAAAGAAAAAATGACTAAAGAAAAAATTACAAAGAAAAAATTGAGACCAATGCACATGAGAGAAAATAAGTGATAAAAAATGTAAAAAAAAATAATGATAATAAAAAAAATAAATAAAAATTATATAAAGTAAAATAAATGAGAGAAAAAGAAAAGGCTAGAATAAAAAACAAGATTAAAAATATTAAAGACAAAAGTATAATGAAATAAAAAATGAAATGTAATAAAAGCTAAACTAAAAACTAAGTTTATAAACAGAGATTAAAAAGACAAAGTAAATAAAATTGAATTAAAAGAAAAAACTAAGAGTATGATACTAAAATAACATTAAAAAAGTGAAGTAATATTTTTATAACATACAACATTATAATTATAATTAATTGTTAATCAACAACCGGGCTGAACAGGTTGTTTTTCATCACTTCCAGCTGTAATGCTTCATGCTGGTTATAAAACATCGCTGCTCGTTACCTGTACAGAGTGTCTCCGAGGATTTTAGTCAGGAGGATTGGTAGACCCCCCCCCCCCCCCCCCCAACGAAAATACTGTGTCGTCACGAGTTGGCATTTTCACATAGTTTTGTACTATCATTATTACAATACTTATTTAAACAACAGCACAGGTTGCACCTTTTCACTGTGCACCCAGACGTTAGCAACCTTCATACTGAACTGAAATTAAATTAATGCACATAAATTAGGTAAATAAACGATTGTAGCCCTTTTTTGAAGGGGGGGGGGTGGGGGGTTCAGCTAGCCGGGTGGGCCGCCCGTCCGATGTAATGATAGAGGAAACACTGCTGTAGAAATATATAAATAACCAAATTGAACATTTCTCAGTGTTGTAGTTATATTTCATCAGCCCGAGGAACATGAGGTGACTCGATGAATAGACAGATGAGAGTATCACATAAATAAAAAATATTCCCACTGTGCGGGAGTGACAGGCAGTAACCGGCTATTTAATTTAAAAAGGGAGATTATCTGCATGTTTAACAATGAGCCCCTAATAATTCATTCACACTCGTTATTCTCACAGAGCTTCCTGCAGTTTCTCTACATCAGCACGAGTACTTCTGGTTTTTCATGCAGTATATTTCCTTCCACGTCTGCTGCAGGCTGCTAACAGATACTGACAAAGATACTATCTCCTAATAGTCGATCAAACGGTTAATCAATGAGAAGAGTCTTAACTGATCAAACTTTCATTGGTTGATTTGTCACAGGTGGAGAAAAAAAAATACAAGAATCATTTCATCACTCAGAACTTCATCCAGAAATGTGCCATCTTTCAGTCGCTTTGCCCGACGAAACATTGATATTTGCTTAATTAACTCTTCATTGTTATATTGTATGAATGCCAAATAGAGCCGGGCAGTATATCAATATTATATCGATGTCATGATATTTTATATATATCGTCTTAGATTTTGAATATCGTAATATGGTGACATGGAATAAGTGTATTTTCCTGCTTTTAAAGGCTGCATTACTGCATTTCTGATCCTAACCATAGACTGTATAAAAGAAAAGGACGTAACATCCGTGACGTCACCCATTGGTTTGTGGACTGCTGCTCGGAAGCCAATAGTTTCAAATCTAGGCAGCGCCATCTTGAAAATTTCAGGTGCATGCTGGGAAAAATAAAAACACGGATTGTACTTATATGGGCATGAGGTGGAGCCATGGGCGGAGCGGGGAGGTTGCGATAAGTTGCGAGGGCTGGATCTCGAGGACATTGGGCAATCAACCTGTCAATCATGACGTAGCCACCGAACCAAGCGATGTCATCCTGGTCGAGCGCCCTCCACGTGCTGGAGTTCTCCATACAGCGTTCTAACTCCGCATATGAAGGGATGGAGCTGGACCAGCCAAGCCGAGAACGAGTTACTGGCAGCGAAGCTTCAGGCTGAGAGTCGTCCTCTGTGTGCAGACGTGTTGAGACTCACGCAGACGCTGGTACGAGCCAGAACTGCAGCTTCCCGCCTGCCGTCCGCAGAGACACATGGAGAGAGCCGGCTGTCAGAGAGCGGCAGACAAACACAGAGACCCGAGAGAGCAGCTGCTCGCTAACAGCTATGTGTGTTCAGAGCAGAGAGCGGGAGAAAGGACAGATGTCTCACTCTAAGGGGACATTTGTATTTCTCTTTAATACAGCAAAGTGTTATAATTAGTAGTATAAATACGCAAAGACTAGTTGATTAAGGGCTTGAACTAATGACTAGTCGGAAAATCTTCGGATACAGCTGTTCCAGCCAGTCGGACTGCAGTCAGCATGGTGCAGATGTTGGTTGAACATTAATATATATCGCTGTAAATGTGTGTAAGTGTTAGATTTGTGGGAATTAATTGAATTGCGCAATACCCGCAATCCCGCGCTGAAATTCAGGCCCTGGTTAACCCTTGGAAATGATTAGTTTCTGTGATTCTGTGAACACTCATCTAAGTATGAAAATCCACTTTGCAGCTATTCTGGAGCTTTCATTATTACCACATGATCTTCATCAGCAGCAGATAAATTTCCCCCCTTAGTTGGCGTGTTCAAATTTCAGGACTTCCCTTTACTCTCTCTGTCGGCTCAAAAAGTTGAGATTGAAATGTCATCTTTGACCTTGAAAACTGTGTTGTGAAAGTTTTGGTTGCCGTGGTAACCCCCATAGTTATTTAATGAGAATCGGCATTAAAAGAAAAAACAAGGGAGACGTGAGTGTCGTTCATGTCAAACTTGGGCTGAACTGTCTCCACCGAGCTGATAGCAGACATTTACTGAACAAAAATATTTTCGTGGTGGTGCTGCTGGAAGAAATCTGCATGATTTTAATTATTGATTAGTTTAAATTATTTCCCAGCATGCTCGTGGACACACTGAGGGGGGTCCTGTTCAATCAATAATAGATACCGCTCATAAATTCAGAACATAGAAACTCATGTGGAGATCGCTTCACTAATCAAAGGGACACAAAAAAAAAAAAAAAACCCTCACTTTGGACGCTGACTGAATCCCGCTGGCTCAATTGATAGATTTTAAATAATGGATGTGTTGTTTTTGTGTTTTTGTTTTTCTTCTCTGTGACACATGTGAGTGAGGCTCGTATGTCACGCACACACATGTACGAGGAGGATTGGCCGTGAGGAGGATCGTGGTGAGAAATGATCCCAGATGGTGGACGTGAGGTCTTGGTGGTAGTTTTGACGGATCTGAACTGTTGACAGGACGGTGTGTTCTTTCTTTCTGTGTGTGTGTGTGTGTGTGTGTGTGTGTGTGTGTGTGTGTGTCTGTGTGTGTGTGTGTGTGTGTGTGTGTGTGTGTCAGCAGCTGTTGGACTCTCGTCGGGGGACGCGGGGCAGCAGCTGTGTGTATGTTTTTGTGTTTTTTTCCTCGGCATATTTTGTGATTTTTTTTGGGACTGAACTGTGAACCGTGTGTTTGGGGGATTCTCTCCCACAGCGCTGAACGATAAAGAGTAAGAACTTTTATTTTTTTCTACCTCTTCTTCTTCCTCTCTTCTCTCTCTCTCTCTCCATCCTCACGCTATCATTTCCTCTCACTTCCTCTTCTTCTACTTCACTACCTCTTTTCGTCCTCTTATTTCATTCCGCCCCCTCTCGCCCTTCTCTTGTCTGTTTTCCTTGACTATCGTTCATCACCATTTCATTTCATCTCCTGCTCCTTTCTTCCATCCACTTTCTTTCTTTACATCCTTTTTTTCTTATCAGTTATGCTTGAACTTGAATATCTTTTCTGTGTGTGTGTGTGTGTGTGTGTGTGTGTGTGTGTGTGTGTGTGTGTGTGTGTGTGTGTGTGTGTGTGTGTGTGTGTGTGTGTGTGTGTGTGTGTGTGTGTGTGTGTGTGTGTGTGTGTGTGTGTGTGTGTGTGTGTGTGTGTCAGCAGTAGATACCTCCAGCCCTTATTAAGCATTATTTAGCCTGGCTATGCTTCACTAATATGACCGACTCAGCAATAAACACACACACACAAAGCTGCTGAGTGAAGACATTATGATGAGGGTGATGGTGATGATGAAGATGAAGATGACGTCTCAGCTCTTGGCCCATGGCTGTATGTAAAATTTTTGGGACTGAATTTGTCAGAGTGGAGAGCAACCAGACTATGAGTTTAGATTAAGAACACATATTTCTGGAAATTATCATCAGTAGGCTTCATTTAAATTAAATTATATCTCATTTTTTGAGTTAACGCTGGTTGTCCTCGGGTCAACTTTGCCATTTTGAGGGGTTATATACACTTAACATCCATGATAACAGAATCTCAGAAGTAGGAGATGAGGAGAGGAGCAGGGAAAGGTTGAGGAGGAGCGGGAGCCTAATGATGCAAAAAGTAAAATTAGTCACACTATCAAATTAAACCTCAATTTATACGTATGTTGATCCATTTGTGTGATTGTGTGATACAGGATTTGTACAATTTACTTTTATTTCTGTGTTTTTAAGAGCAGTATGTTATAATTTGTGATCATTTGATTATTTATTTAATTTATGTTTATATACTAGAATTATTTCTATTGTTCATACTGAAGTTTTTTATATTTGTGATTGTATATAATTGGTATTTATGGTTGATCTATCTATAAAATATCTATCTATATGGGAGGTGGGGGCTTTTTCAGTGCTGTATATTGCGTATTGCTAATTCATACGTAGAAGTTTTATCAAAAATAGTGTTAAAATCTCGTCTTGTTCTTGTGAGCTGAGTGTATCGTCACACTGCTAATAAACACACACAGGCCACCGCTTCAGGTCAGTGAAGCAAATCTGGCCGACATGAGCGCGATTAGCCTGGCTAGCTATCATTATTCATAAACCAGAACCAAAGATACCAGGACCGTTTCATTTGGATCCACTTGCTGTAATTAGTTTCCATTAGTAAAGCTCTTATGTGAGCGAGCAGCTGCAGTTAAATGTGGTTCTTTCTCACCGTTTTCTGATGATTTAATCCCTCTAACTTCACTTCATGAAGAGAGATAAGTACGCTCTTAAAGTGAAGTGGCTGCATCCTGACAGCGAGCACCGACCGCTCGCATGTAAAATTAAAAACAACACAGCTGGTTGTTGTCACACAGCGATGAAGGACGAATGGTTTAGTGCTGCAGAGGCAGGGCTAACAAATTAATCCAGATTTAGTCTGATAATCGGAGTGAGTTGCTGTGTTGTGACACTGTGTTCACGCTAGCTGCTGTTAACCTTAAATCAATCTCAGTTCAGTCCCTTCAGAGTCATTGTCAGTCAGTAGTGAAGCCGTGTGGACGTTTGATCGGAGGACAAAGTGACACCGTAATCAAGTAAATACAAACTGGCACAACTGCTACTATTATTTTAGGCAGCTGCTTCACCTGTTTGACAAACTGAAGAGCGGCGAAAAGCGTCATGTAGTGGGCTGCAATGCAATTTCTACGTAAACTGTCTGCTGCGAAGTTTAGCCAAAAAGAAGTCGGGAATAGTTTTTGTGGGCGAATTACGGCAAGAGAAAACTTTATTTATGAACTATCTAAAATAACCATAGTTAGATAAGATAGTTAGCCTTAGATAGGAGGGTTTTATTTTGATTCTATTAGGGTTAGTATCATTTATTAATTAATTAATTTATTGTAAATCTGCGTTATCTGAAGCTGAACTGGCTCAGGAAAAAAAAAAACAGCGGAGCCCGAAAAGGACTAATGAAAACAGCACCACGTTACTCCCCACACAGATAACTGTAACATTACTATAGTGACAAGTTTCAGGCTAACGGACTCAGAATATATCCACAGCTCCAACTAAACAACGGTGAAATTAGCTGATGCACTTTCACTTTATTACACTGCTGGGACCTCAGTGCACATTTTGTTCTGTTCATGTGAAAAAATGTTTCTGAATGACAATAAACAAACCTTGAACCTGCAGCCAGTCAACACACCGAGTCGTCTGACGTGTTTAAATTAATTTATTCCTGCTCGAAACACATCAAACACATAGATTCTGCACATCACATCCTGTACGACGACACGTTATACAGTCATAGAGGTGCAGAGGACATAAGACGGAGCTCTCCAGTCTGCTTGGTGTGACTGCTGAGTGTGAACTGAGCTGCATGTGGGTCAGCATTTGGATCATTTTTAGTGCACTAGCTTGTCTTTCTGCTTCAACTTCAAACCCACCTTGCACCCAAATGTGATGAAACAGGCCGTTTAAGTCGGGCACATAGGTGACATCATCACTTGCCAGGTCTGGAGGGTGTGATGCACCCACCTCCTCAAATACACCAGAGTGACGTGTTTCTCTCTGTGGAGCAAATAATGTCTGTAAGATAGGGCAGAATCACATATCACAATACTTTCGACCAGATACCTCGATATCGATATTGTAGGGATGACTGTCGGTGCTTTCACAAAATATTTAAACATAGGCATGGGCCGGTATGAGATTCTGGTGGTATGATAACCATAAGCAAAAATATCACTGTTTCACGGTATGGTGGTATTGGGATTACAGCTCTAAAATGTTCCTAAAAGGAAGAAAAATAAAGACAGACATGTTGATTTACCCTGAATATACACTGTAATGACAGTGTGAGGGGTCGTGATACTCTACGCTGCAGCTGCACCACCTGAGGGATTACTGACCAGCACTTCCTGTCTTTGACCAGACAGAAAACAGCTCATACCTTAGGAACGGTATGACAGAAAATTTGGCAGTTTCGGTTATCGTGACTTTTCATATCGCGGTATACCTTGAACACGGTTATCATCCCATGCCTATTTACACAATGAGATTTTTGATAAATAATCATCAGTAATGTGGCTATAAAGGCAGATAAATAGAAGAGTCCGTTAATCTCAGAAAATTAAATGATGTCTGTAATGCAGCCTTTAAAAGCAGGAAAAGACACTTATCCCATATCACCATATTACGATATTCAAAATCTAAGATGATATCTATAAAATATCACGATATCGATGTAATATTGATTTATTGCCCTACTTAAGGATCTAGACTATTTATAAGAATACTAGGAAGAAAGAAAATAAAGTTTAGCAGGATGACATCTGTTTGGCAATTTATCTCACTTCAGAGGACGTCAGATATGTCAGCGATGGTTTTGGTGTTTTATTACTGCGGCACACAGAATGACGGATATGAAAGGTCACACCGCTCCGCCACAGAAATATGATATTTGTGCCTCTTTTCGACACTCTTCGGTGCGTTGGTGTTGGTGGCGTCGCTCTGCTTAAGTGTTCCCTGTAAACATTAGACTCACCGTCCTTCATTAATGTGGTCGGCACTGCCTCCGGTTCCCAGCGCGAGGCTCCTGTGACAGATTATAATCTGGTCGACCTCTGAAAGATTATAATCTGATTACTGCAGATGATTTTCATGCAGGTGGAGCAGGCGTCTTTGTTGATTGTAACCGCGTTCAGTCAACTGTCCGCCAAGATAAGACGAGCGAGAGCAGCTGAGAGACGTCTTCTGCTATAAAAATGTATCGAGATTAATGAAGAAGAGTAAAGCTCGAACAGTTAGCTGATTCAGTTGATTTAGCAAAGTTATTGATTAGTTAATGCACATCAGAATTAAGTTTGACTCTAATGACTGTAATAGTTAACGACTCTCAATGTGAATACATACCGTTCAGGAAGATGCATATAGAAAATGTCTATAAGGGTCAATGATGGGTTTTATGTGTCCATGTGGTTTAGTCAAATTTAAAGAGGTTACTGTAAAAAATAAAATAAAATAACTTCTACTCATTCTATTTTTGTGGACCCAGCATAAAATTTCTGCTTTTAATCCATTTTGAGAGAATATATTAGAAGATTATGGCAAAAATGTCTAAGTGGTGTAACCATAATAACTTTGTACCAAATAATTCAACTTGCTTAAAAACAGTAAATTCTCAATAAAACACCATATCAACTAGTTTGGCATGATCTTACATTATAACTTTTTATATTAAATAAAGGTAATGGTAGAGAGATCAGGAACCATTTCAACTTTTATAAAATTAAGTGATTAAGTAAAAGTGCACTTAAATACACTGTAGATCTATATAATGACTAAATATCTATCATATTCTTTTGTGGTTACACCATTTGACATTTTCAGGAGCATTCAGGTTTACCTCAGGTTAAAAAAATAAATAAAACAATTATGCAAATGTACGAACAAGAATACAAAATGTACATTTTAACAAACCTGATTCTGCTTTTAAGACTATTTTTTAACATATTTTTAAATTGCTCATCTTGCCATCCCTTATTTTCTTTATTTAGAAATTCTAATAAATTCCTGAAGTTTTTTATTTAAGTAATGATGTTCAATTTAAACAGAGTTGTTAAAACTCCTCTGTCTCCTAGAAAGTGAGGAGGTTGCTGCAAGTCCTCCGTAACCCTTAAAATTCAACACCGACAGCAACAGGCTGCCAAACTACACACCTCCACTCTTCAAGATATTTGTGGAAGTCCTTAATTGGCTCTATCACTCTCGCTCTCTCTGACTTACTGAAGGGCAGGAGGAATCACACACACACACACACACACACACACACACACACACACACACACACACATAGACACACACACACATTGTCAGTCAGTCAGTCAGAAATAGCGGCTTAATCAGTAGAGCCGTAGTTGCGCCCACAGCTTTGTCCCATTGATGGCTGATTGCGTCAGTGCTGCTCGCTCAGATCCTCTAAGCTCATTGGCTGGCTGCTCGGGTCATTCAAACACACCTAGGTTAGGGTTAGGACGCAGGAGGACGATTTAGAGATTGGGTTGTTTGTTTGTTTGTTGAGACGGTGGACTTGACTCGACTTTCTCCCACAGTTTCCTGGAGATTTGCTTGTTTTTGTTTCCTTCCGTCTGACGTTGTTTTAATCTTTAAATGGATTAGTGTAGTTTTTCAGGTTTTCTGTGCAGCGTCATGTCGTTATAGGGCTGAGAAATGTGGCAAAAACTTTAGTTATTATTACTTTTTTCCCATATCAGTAAATCAATGTCACTTTATTTTTTATCTTAAAACTCTCCTGACTTTTCTCACGAGTCTTACAAGTCAGATTCAGAAAACTCTAACTGATTGAACTTGTCATAAATAGCTCGTTTCATGTTTGAGAGATGATAATGATGATGATGATGATGATGATGATGATGATGATGATGATGATGATAAAAAAGTTTATTTCTATAGCACTTTTCAAAACCAAAGTTACAAGGTGCTTCACACAATCCGATATGAACAGAAAAACACACTAAAAAAATCAATAATCAAGCATAAATAGATGCAATATTACAGAAATGCCTCTCTGATGTCATCATTAGCATAATCCACTCCCTTAAAATGTCCGTATAGGTCTCCGTGTTCTTGCTCCATGTTTTATGGGTTAGTTTCATTCACAAAAAGTTCCCTGAATGGTAATGACATCGTAAACTAAATGGAAAAAAACAAGAGCAACACCTTCAAGTCCTGCTTTCAGAAATCAGAAGACAAATAGGTATCAGATTTAAGGGTGACAGTAAGAGACGTGAAACATTTAGAGGACATGAAATCCAGCTCACACGTCATCAGAGCAGCTCCGCACTGTGACATAAATACAGAGGGAAGGATTTAATGTCGAGCGAGACGCTAAAAAACATATTTTTTTTTCTAAAGCAAAGGCGCTCCGTGACGAGAGGCAGTGAAGGGATGTGACAGCCACAGAGATATTAGAGGAGAGGATATTATAACCTACAGGTGATGTTACACCGTCAGCTGCAACACGACGGGACGCTGGACAGAAACCTGCAGAGACCCGGAGGCAGCTGTCAGAGTGAGAAGTTTCCTACTGAAATGTAGAAGTTACTGCACCAAAATATGTCCATGAAATTCATTAAATCCCCAAAAAAACTCTTTATTTATAGTTTAGGTAGAAGATCACTCCTACTTATTTTGTTATTCTCATTGAGGCAGGAGACTGTAAGATGCTTTCAAATTAATTAATTAATTCATTAATGCGATTGATGTGAGTTTGTGGAGCATTTATCTTACTATACAGTTTTGTTTTATAGATAATAAACCTAATATAATAGATAATAAATAGTAAAAGAGATAATAAAACAGTTTTTTCCACACACAGGAATTGATAAGGAAATCCATAATGAGTCAGGCTGATAAACAGAATCAATAATGGCATTGGTACCAATACAATCTTATCAACCCCCCCCCCCCCCCTATATGTCAGTGTACATATATATAAATAAATAAATATATATAGGTCAATATTGAGTTACAGTATAAGGTCAAAATCTGATATTTATACTGTCTGATCTTGGATGTCCGTCAGCCTCAGGAGAACAGGGAGTTGAAAGAGGGATGTGGTGATCTGTGGAGAGTGTTGAAGGAAACAGGAGGAGGAGGAGGAGGGAGGAGGAAGAGGAGGAGGAGGAGGAGGAGGAGGAGGATGGTGTGTTTTAGGAGAGAGGAGGGAGAGGAGTGAGTCGTCCTTGATTTCGCCCTCCAGCAGCCTATTCCCAGCCCTCCGCATCACGCTGCATTCAGGTCTCGCTGCATGCCGAAACCAAACACACCTGTTGTCTGTGTGCCAAGAATTCAATAGAGACGCATATAGATCCACTAACAGAGATAAGACCACCACCAGCTGTTCACCGAGTGCTCCCCGATATCCCACCTCTGTCTGACCCCATACTTTTAGATCTGAACCGGGGCCAGATCTGGAGTCAGCATTCACTACTGAAGGATCGGAATTTATTTGATTAGTCCGTCGGCTCTTTTGTTACAGGATAATATACACAGTGAGATGCTTCAAACGTGTCCCTCGTCAGATTTGTCTGAGTTTAAACTGAACAAATAAGCAAGATGTCGGCAAGATGAGCAATTCAAAAATATCTTTAAAAATGTTCTTAAAAGCAGCATCAGGTTTGTTAAAAATGTTGTATTTTTTGTGGTTTTATGTCTTTTTAAAATGACATTTGCACCATTTTTTACCCAAAAGTAAAACTGAATGATCCTGAAAATGTCAAATGGTGTATCCACAAAAGAATGGTAAATATTAAATATTTTATCCACCTACAGTGTCTTTAAGTGGACTTATACAAATAATTACTTCATTTAATTTCATCAAATGAAAAGGACATTGTTTTGGAGTATTTCTACATTTAAATTTTAAAGCGTTTTGTCAGTATTGGGCAGGACGTATCCTAAAAACTAAAACTTTTTCTAAATAAGTTGTGACAATGCAAAAAAAAACTCATTAAAAACTCATTTAAAAAAACTGACTTTCTAGATTCTTACTTTTAAACAAATATTTCTGCCCTCACATAAAAAGTGTTAAATAAAAAATCACAAGTTCAGTCTTTTGTACTTGAAATAGCAATGTGATTTATTTACCATACAGACTAAATCAATGTGATATGAGACTGTTTTTTAAAAAAATGTACTTTAACATTATTCAGCTGAGCAGCTTTATAACCGCTGGCTTCGTTAAAAACCTAAAAACAAGCAGAATCTATGTAGTTTTTATTACTATTGAAAAACAGCAGTTACCGTAAAAGAAGTGTACATTTTTACTTCCCAGCATCACAGTATCACTTGTAGTTTACTGTGTTTCAGGTGATTAAACTCACAGGTAATGTAGTTATTTTGTTTAAGGTTTGGCATCTTTAATTATTTTTTTATGTGGCTTTATGCTGAGTGTGATTTTAATATTGTTTAGCTATAAAATATCAACTGTTTATAAAGTTTAAGCATAAATATTTTGGCACAAGCTGAAAATGTGTGTCACGCACACACATGTACGAGGATTGGCCGTGAGGAGGATCGGGGTTGAGAAATGATCCCAGATGGTGGACGTGAGGTCTTGGTGGTAGTTTTGACAGGACGGTGTGTTCTTTCTTTCTGTGTGTGTGTGTGTGTGTGTGTGTGTGTGTGTGTGTGTGTGTGTGTGTGTGTGTGTGTGTGTGTGTGTGTGTGTGTGTGTGTGTGTGTGTTGTAGAGTCATGGATCATCAAGGTGATTTCTCCGATCCCTGAACAGAACAGATGTGGCCCGATGTTTACTGTTTGTTGCTAACTTTAGCATCCATCGCTCATGGGAGAGGTGTGTGTGTGTGTGTGTGTGTGTGTGTGTGTGTGTGTGTGTGTGTGTGTGTGTGTGTGTGTGTGTGTGTGTGTGTGTGTGTGTGTGTGTGTGTGTGTGTGTGTGTGTGTGTGTGTGTGTGTGTGTGTGTGTGTGTGTGTGTGTGTGTGTGTGCTCCAGCCTGCATCTGGGGCTCATGCTCGGTCAAGCTCGTACCGTGACTTGAGATCACGCTGCTGGATGTTGACTTTCCTTCGTGGTTGAATACGTGCTGCCTGCTGTGAGCCGTTGTGATCGCAGCCCGTGATGTGTGTGTGTCTGTGTCTGTGTGTGTGTGTGTGTGGTTTCTTTGTGTGTTTCTGCACGTGAACCGCACATAAAGATATTTTCGAATTGTTGTAGGTATGGCAGGAAGCATCTCATGCCTGCAGCTCCTCATTTAACCACAGATTCACTTGTGGCTGCGTCTTATCTCCGTTGCAATGATTAAAACCCAAATACAAACAGAAAAGTGCCAAAAAAAGTCCATATTTTAAAAAATTATTGATCTATCGAATAATTAATCAATAATTAATCAGTAATGAATCTACAGTCAGCTGCTAACCTCACTGACACATTTATAACAGTAAACCGCTGCAGAGCTTTGAGTGTGAAACCATGATGAATAATTGAAACTGAAAGTGGACACTGAGCGGTAGTTTAACCTTCGGCATGTTCATCATGGCAGGACTCTACTTTAAGCATGTGGAGCAGCTAGGACCCCCCAACCCCACCACCACTGGAGAAATAATATAATAATTGTAATTGATATTTAAATAAGTTTTATTGGTATGACAGATCATACATCTGTATATAATGCCAAAGCAGTACAGAAGATTACTAACACTGATGGATGATTACAAATAAAAATAAATAAATTAGATGAAGAATATATATCAAATACAATATAGTAAAAGTTATTTTTTTAAATATCAAATACATGACAAGCCCAAATAGATGTATGATGAGCTATTAGCGATATAAAGTCAGTATCTTAATATTGATGCCAATATTCCCTCATATACACTGATCTTAATTATTGTGTTTTTTAAAGTTGTTTTAGGTTTTAAGGGTTTTCCGACCTAATTGTAAAAAAACAACAGAGTTAGCAAGTCTTTGTAAGCGGATCTGTGCTCATACTGTGTGCCACTGCCGCAGCTGTGCACTTTTACTCACTGCTGCGGGGTCAGCTTGGTCTGTAGATACCGAAACATCACACTGAAATACTTCTTATCAGCACACTGAATCAGCACCTACCTCCACCACCTAGCTCATCAATAATTAGCTGGACGCTCACATCGTCATAGTTACTGTCCTCAGTGTCGACGGCCCTTTAACTCTGGATTTTTTTCAAGATTATAAATCGACTGGAAATGTAGTCTTGAGTTTTGTCTGGGACTTAAAATCGGGGCAAAAGTCCTGTAAGTCTACACTGTAAGCAGAAATACATTTAATTGACTTTCTTCATCTTATATTCGTAGTTGTTTGTGTTGAAGTCTGTGAATTATGTGAACTGGCTGCATTTTTAGCTCCGATTCGAGCCGTCAATTAAAGCTTGGTGAGCCACACAGCGAGTAACACTGCTGTACAGTCTGCCCGGAGCTGGAGTTAGTTTAAATTTCATATTAACCAGCTGGACATGCTAACACATTGGGGGGGCGTGAAATGCCGCATATCTAGCAGATCTCTGCATGGGTGAACATTAAGGTCTGATTGCCCCCGGAGAAATTAACTCACTTGCCCAGATCGGGTAATGGAGCTCTGCGTCGGGGTCTGTGCTCTGTGTTATTCTATTAGTTTGAAGCTACGCTATGACATCATCAGCGACTGACAGCGACCTCGCTAAATCCTCGACACTGACCATGCCTTCAGAAACACACACACACACACACACACACACACACACTGTCCTATGTCACTTGTTGGGACATTACATAGACTTACATTCACTTCCTAAAGACTTACCATAACCAGTACTTACCTAACCTTAACCTAACCATCCCTAATTAACTGGTCTTGAGTCTGAGTCTGAGTCTCACGTCCCCCCCCCCACACACACACATACACATAGATGTTATCCTATGTTACTTTTTGGGACATTGCATAGACTTACTTTCCTTCATTTCCCGGAGACTTACCCAAACTGTAACCATAACTACTACTTACCTAACCTTAAGCAAACCCTCACAACCCTTAATTAACTGGTCTTAAGTCTAAAATATGTCTCCCAAAAGCAGCTTGTGACAGAATCACACACACATATATACTGTCATACGTCACTTTTTGGGACATTACATAGACTTACATTCATTTACTGGAGACTTAAGACTTACCCTAACCATAACCACTACTTCCCTAACCTTAACCAAACCCACTGAAGTGGTCTGGTCTGACAATTGTCCTAGCTCACTTTTTTGGGACATTACATAGACTTACATTAATTCCTGGAGGCCTACCCAAACTATAACAATAACTACTGCTTTCTTAACCTTAACCATCTCCAATTAACGAGTCTTGACTCTGAAATATGTCCCCAAAAGTAGCGTATGACAGACACACACACACACACACACACACGAGCAGGTTGTGACATCATTAACAGGCCTGTTTCTCTCTCTCTCTCTCCCACTCATCCTCTTCTTTGTTCCCTTTTTTTTTCTCCTTCACTTCACTTCTCTTCTCCTCCTCCTCCTTCTTTCATCCTTTCTTCTCTCGTCTTCGGGCAGGCGATGAGTCATTGAGGGGCAGCTTTGAGGTCTATGATAGCTTTGGAGAATTAAGCAGCGGATTTTAAAAAGAGGAGTGGAGCAGAGAGGATTTGAGAAAAGACAGACAGAGAGGGGAAAGGAGAGGAGAGAAGATTAGGTAATATAAAAAAATAAAAAACCATCATGAAAATACACCCAGAAGTATGTGGACACCTGAATATTACACCCATATGTGATAGCCGAACGTGTCATTTTAAAACCATTGGGTGTTAAACTGCAGCTATAACAGACTCCAGTCGTCTGGTGGATGAATACGCAGTGTGGTGATGGTGGTTAGGTTACCCTGCGTGTAGATCCTCTAGCATTTAGCCGTAATGTCTAGTTCCTGTGTTCACTTCCAGTCAGACTCAGAGACAAAGTGTTTTTTAAAATGATTTATTTCCTCATTAATGTCGTCATTTTCCCTGAATCTCGACAACAGAGCTGACGAGTGTAAAATGTGTGTGACCCAAAGAGCCACAATGGGAAGTAAATCAGGTTTAAAATGAACCAGAATCATCCTTAAGTCTTACATACTGTTTGTTTTTACATGTGAGAGCCGTAAAAACCACAGACTGTATAAAAGAAATGGACGTCACCCATTGGTTTGTGGACTGCTGCTCGGAAGCCAATCGTTTCTAATCTGGGCAGCGGCATCTTGAAAATTTCAGGTGCATGCTGGGAAAAATAAAAACACGGATTCTACTTATATGGGCATGAGGCGGGGTCAGGGGCGGAAGTATGGGCGGGGCCAATGGCGGAGTGGGGAGGTTGCTATGGTTGCGAGGGCTGGATCTCGAGGACATTGGGCAATCAACCTGTCAATCACAACGTAGCCCCGCCCTAATGCATACCCTGCTTTATCGTCAAATATAAAATCAGGGAGGCCAAAATGTCCCAAATGAACATCATACTGCATTGAAGAAGGCTTTAAACTAGCGATTGAGACCATAAACACATTTTGAAAACGTTTACTGAGGTTAGAAATCAAGTGAGAAGTTGGTGAATTCTCCATTGACTTGTATAGAGACGGTCGCCCCCTGGTGGCCTTTTGATAGTATGCAGTTCTAAGTTACTTCCACGTTGGCCTCATTTCAGAGGACCAGAACTCCTCGCCTGGTAAAAACACACATTTCTTTAAGCTGGACATTTCGTAAATATGACCCACAATGTGTACAAAAATAAAAATAAATAAAATGCATAATTTTTTAGAATTTTTTTTATTTTTGAGCAGCCGATACACATTTTTATATGCTAATGTTTTCTGTTTTTATTCATCTTTTCTTTATTTTGTGACTTGTTCTGTATATTATCAGCTTTGAATCACTTTGAGCTATACTATCCTGTATAAAAGGTGCTATCTAAATAAAGTTTGATTGATTAAACCACAAAGTAAAATTAATCTATAATAATAATAACGACTCTAAACCTGGGAGAGAAGCTTCATGATGAGTTTACAGCCGGTCCTGTTCACATTAAAACAACATAATACAAAACCCAATTTTAGGAAAATGGGCACAACATGAAACCAAAACCTTTTTTCTTTTTTTTGGGAACCTTTATTGGACTAATGAGGACAATTTTAAAGACTAGAGGTCATTTGAATAATTCATGTCATTGAATGATAGAAACAATCCCTGTTACATTTGTGGGGTGTTTCTCTCTGTTTGATGTGCTAATAACAGTGTAGTACTTCATTGTGTTTTGTCTCTAGTGTCATTATTTCTAATTATAATTATTTATAGAGGCAGTTTTTTTTTGTTTTAGCAGCAACAGATGAGCTTTGAATCCTTTCTGTTGCTTGTTTTTATTTGTGTTAAAATATCGGGGAATAAATCCTGAATCACAAAAACGTCCTCTGAGATTAATTATGATGTTTGTTGAGTTTCAAACATCTACAACCGTTCAAATAAAGGCTATTATTTCAGAATTTTGTTTTAATTGATTACAAATTATTTTAAAACTTCATTATCATTTTTAAATAATTTTTTTTTCTAATTTATCTACTTAAATGAGTTTCATTTCAACCCGCTATAACAGTAAAATCCTGGTTTCGCATTATTATTATTATTATATTTTCAGCAATGGTATTCATTTTTTCCTTAAAGAGGTTTTTAAAAGTCTTAGTACCCTTAAAGTGAGACCAATACCAATTGAGTACTTAATTTAATACCCATCATGTGAATCAATGAAGCAATGTTGCAGAAGAACGTTACCAGTGTTCCCAGTTTTCACATCTTAACTTCACCACTGCAGGTTTCATTAGAGGTCTCATTGCTTAATAAATGGCTCAATTCTCTCCTTCGAGCCACAATGAGTTAAAATAATAAAATAATTCCTCTATTGAATGGTGCAACTCTTTTTGTTAACCCTCCAAATCTTTAGAAACCAACATTAAAGCAAAAATCGTTCACAAAGGGACATTTTTTGTGTGAACCTGGCAGAGCTGCTGCCGACAGAGCCAGAGTATCAAAATATGTGTCGGTATTCGTGTGTGTGTGTGTGTGTGTGTGTGTGTGTGTGTGTGTGTGTGTGTGTGTGTGTGTGTGTGTGTGTGTGTGTGTGTGTGTGTGTGTGTGTGTGTGTGTGTGTGTGTGTGTGTGTGTGTGTGTGTGTGTGTGTGTGTGTGTGTGTGTTGGCCGCTGACCGGGTGTGACAGTCTGTTGGAGGCCGTCATACATTTGACTGTTTGTGGCCACGTGCCCAGAAAAGTGTGTGTGTGTGATTTATTTCTACGAGTGAGGCCAGTAGAAGCTATGTGGATCTGTGGATCAGGCCTGCTTGTAGAGAAAGAACGATGACGTAATTTTATGATAACGTATCGAGGTCCTCCCCCTCCTTTGTTTTCATTATTACACGCAGGCTATATGTCTATATGTATTTGGGTGGGTGAGGATAATACGCCAGTCTTTTGATTGCGCAACTTCAGTAGAACAAATTCATGTAACGTAATTTATAGAAGGAATGATAATCATGTTGAAGGGTCTTACGTATTATACCCAGACTCTTTCTCACCTTTCTCACCGCAGCTTTAACCATAGACTGTATAAACGTAACATACGTAACATCCGTGACGTCACCCATTGGTTTGTGGACTGCTGCTCCGAAGGCATAAAACACGGATTCTACTTATATGGGCATGAGGCGGAGTCATGGGCGGAGCGGGGAGGTTGCTATGGTTGCGAGGGCTGGATCTCGAGGACATTGGTCAATCAACCTGTCAATCAGGATGTAGCCACGCCCTAATGCATACCCTGCTTTATCGTCAAATATAAAATCAGGGAGGCCAAAATGTCACAAATGAAGATCATACTGCATTGAAGAAGGCTTTAAACTAGCGATTGAGACCATAAACACATTTTGAAAACGTTTACTGAGGTTAGAAATCAAGTGAGAAGTTGGTGAATTCTCCATTGACTTGTATAGAGACGGTCGCCCCCTGGTGGCCTTTTGATAGAATACAGTTCTAAGTTACTTCTGCGTTGGCCTCATTTCAGAAGACCAGAACTCCCCGCCTGGCTTTAACTCAACATTGTGTCTCTGTCTCTCTCTCTCTAGGAAGCGGTGACCCTGCCCTGCTGACACCCTGCTTCTCCTGCCCTCCCCCGAACTCTGCCCCCCCGCCCCCTGTCCCATTTGGGTCTCAGTGCTGCCGGCGGTGGATTGGAGCACTCTGATTGGAGGCTTTGCGAGGTGGTTTTTCGGTCTGGCGCCGCCTCCCCCCGGGGCCGGCGTGCGCTCCCAGCAGCCCGTGGTGCCCTGCGCCCCCCCCTCCCCGTCACTGCACACCAGAGCCAATGCCCCGGGTAAGACCAGAACCAGAACTAAGACCCTGATATGTTACGGTGGTGATGGAGTTTTCAACGTTCACACCTGTAGTTTAATCTATCGGGACCAAAGCAGGAAATGTTTTAGTAGAAGTCATTTCCTTTTTCAAGCAAACCAAGAATCATGAACTATGTCTGGGCAATATATCGATATTGTGATATGAGACTAGATCAGGGGTGTCAAACATGCAGCCGTGGGCCAGAACTGGCCCGCCGAGGAGTCCAGTCCGGCCCACTTTCCTTCCTGTGTTATTTTCCTTCCTTCCTTCTATCCATCCATCTTTCCTTCCTTCTATCCCTCCTTCCTTCCATCTTTCCTTCCTCCCTTCCTTCCTCCCTTTCATCCTTCATTCTGTCCTTCCTTCCTTCCTTCCTTCCTTCCTTCCTTCCTTCCTCCCTCCCTCCCTTTCTTCCTTCATTCTGTCCTTCCTTCATTCTGTCCATCCTTCCTTCCTTCCTTCCTTCCTTCCTTCCTTCCTTCCTTCCCTCTTTTCTTCTTTTCATCTCTCCCTCCTTTCTTCCATCTTTCCTTCCTCCCATTCTTCCTTCATTCTGTCCGTCCTTCCTTCCTTCCTTCCTTCCTTCCTTCATCCCTTTCTTCCATTTGTCCTTCCCATCTTCTTTTTGTTTCTTCCTTCCATCTTTTTAATGATCCAGCCCACATGAGATCATATTGGGCCGTATGTGGCCCTTGATTGAAAATGAGTTTGACTCCCCTGGACTAGATATTGTCTTTTAGGTTTTGGATATCATAATATGTCGTAAATGTCTTTTCCTGTTTTTAAAGGCTCCATTACAATAAAGTGTAATTTTCTGTTCCATCCGCTCTATTGTTTCCCTTTACCCACTTAGTCAGTATATCCACTTTACTGAAACATCTCAGTGTGTGAATATTTTGTGAAAGCACCAATAAGTCATCCCTACAATATTATCACAAATAGATATTGAGGTGTTTAATCAAAAAATATCTTAATATATGATTTTACCCATATCGCTCCAGCTCTATTTTAAACATGAAGTCACAAGGAAGTTTTTCCATGCGTTTTTTTGACTGATAAACCAAAGAAAAATATATAATCATTCAGATAAATTGAATTATATCAGGCGAGTATAAAGGTGACTTTGCTCAGTTTTATTTGCACTGCCTAAAATCACAAATCAAATGTTTTAGTAGCTTTACAACCTAACAAAATTAACTCAATTTATACCACAGTTTTATGGTCTTTTAGATAGCTTTAAATTTAGATGATATATTAAATGTCTATTCCTTCTGGTAAAACATTATGTGCTACTGTGTGCAGAGACTAAAGAGTGAGTCGGAGCAACAGAGGACAGTGTTAGTGTTTAAAGATGTTGCTCACATTGATTTTGTTTCCTGGAGACTACAGAGAACAACTGCAGGTTTTAACCTCAGTACTGATTAATAACTGAAATGCGTATGTGGAGCTGAGAGTGAAACGTCTGGTCAGCTTTGTTATCTTGTTTTCTTTGATCAGATAGTTTGTGAGTTAAATCATATTTTGCTAGTTTTGACTGTACAAATATTTGTGTTTAGGCACTAAAATTTGAATAAAAACACCTTTCGTATTCATATTTCTCAAAGTAAGACATCAAAAAAGTATAATCTTAGTGTTGATTAATAGAAAAACTTCATCATCAAAACATTTTAAACCAAACCCTGTCATCATATAAGCAACTGCATTCCTCTTTGTCACCTCTCTCGTTAAATCCTCTCCTTCTTCTTCTCTGCAGGAGGAGTCGTGGTGCGTCCTCCAGGAGCCATGTGCCTCCCTCACACCAACAACATGGACAGCAAGCTACAGGGGACGGGGACGGGGGGAGGGGCTTCACTTCGATCACGAGGAGGAGGCGTTCCACTGGAGCCCTTCATACACCAGGTGGGTAGAAACGGTCTCAGAGAAGCTGAAAGAAAGTTAGAGCTGCTTTAACTTGTGTCTGGAAAAATACTTTTACTCAAATAAAACCAAACTAGACTGGCTGTTTTTCTCTCTTAACTGTGTGTGTGTGTGTGTGTGTGTGTGTGTGTGTGTGTGTGTGTGTGTGTGTGTGTGTTTTTTCTAGGTGGGGGGTCACACCAGTATGATGCGCTACGATGACCACACAGTGTGTAAGCCTCTAATCAGCAGAGAGCAGCGCTTCTACGAGTCTCTGCCTCCAGAGATGAAGGAGTTCACTCCGGAGTATAAAGGTCAGTCTCAGCTCTCAGATGTAGCATGCTAGCTGGATTTGTTGGTCAACTGTTGATACCTAAAAACTCTTCCTTAATGCTTTACTGTGTGACGTTTGCATTATAGGTCAGGGCAATTAATCGAAAAATAATGGAAACCCACATTTAGAAACTCTAATCGACTTGATCTTGCTCTTGTCAGTTAATCGTGGTGTTCACTGTTGCCATGACAACAAAGGTTCCATATCTTTAAAGGAATTTGAAAACTTGTCTCCAGTGATCATTTTAACCCAAACCATGATCTTTACATAGTTCTCATCAAGTAAACTAGACATTAACCACAGCTTCCTTCCTCTTTTCCTTTCTCCCTCCCTCCTACCTTCCTTCTTCCTCCCTTCCTTCCTTCCTCCTTTCCTTCCTTCTTCCTTCCTCCCTCCCTCCTTTCCTCCCTCCTACCTTCCTTCTTCCTCCCTTCCTTCCTCCCTCCTTTCCTTTCTTCTTCCTTCCTCCCTCCCTCCTTTCCTCCCTCCTACCTTCCTTCTTCCTCCCTTCCTTCCTCCCTCCCTCCTTTCCTTTCTTCTTCCTTCCTCCCTCCCTCCTTTCCTTCCTTCTTCTTTCCTCCCTCCCTCCTTTCCTTTCTTCTTCCTTCCTCCCTCCCTCCTTTCCTTCCTTCTTCTTTCCTCCCTCCCTCCTTTCCTCCCTCCTACCTTCCTTCTTCCTCCCTTCCTTCCTCCCTCCCTCCTTTCCTTCCTTCTTCCTCCCTCCCTCCCTCCTACCTTCCTTCTTTCTTCCTTCCTCCCTCCCTCCTTTCCTTCCTTCTTCCTCCCTCCCTCCCTCCTACCTTCCTTCTTTCATTCTTCCTCCCTCCCTTCCTTCCTTTCCTCAGTCCTTCTTTCCTTCCTTCCTCCTTCTTTCTCTCTTTCCTCCCTTCTACCTTCCTTCTTCCTCCCTCCCTTCCTTCCTTCCTTCATTTTAATCCAAACCATGATCTTTACAGAGTTCTAATCAAGTAACCTAAACATTAACCACAACGTCACACCTTAAAACATCTTTATCTTCACTCCCTAAAGATCCTCATGTGTGAGGGCAGCAGTGGAAAATACTAAACTAAAGAAACTGTGAAAATACATCATTGTTCATCAAGGGTGGAGATAATCGTTCATTAATCGTAATCCAGGTTAAAAGTTCAATTAATCATGATTTGGTTTTTTGCCATAATCGCCCAGCTCTACATTTGCATACAGCTTTATTATGAAATGGGTTTAAGTTTCCTTTCATCATATCCTGTTAGTACATGTTTTATATCAGGGGTGTCAAACATACAAGTCCGCAGGCCAGAACCGGTCCAC
This sequence comes from Scomber japonicus, assembly GCF_027409825.1. NCBI lineage: Eukaryota > Metazoa > Chordata > Actinopteri > Scombriformes > Scombridae > Scomber > Scomber japonicus. Next base: position 30,969,766 of record NC_070580.1, on the reverse strand, counting down.
TACAGGGTCCAATTAGGCCCAATGGATAACTATGCAAAGTGATTACAGATTTTCAATAAAACACACTATTAGTCTCACTTATTTTTCACTCACCACTCACAGTCGAGGCTCCTGATCTTTGATAATTGACTCGCCACGTGATTCGGATTTGAAGGACACATTTATCCTCGAGGGGGGCTTAGACACATTTTATCTCTATCTCTTATCAGCTTCCCCCCCTAGATGGTTTATTATAGTGAAGCTATAATGTCTATAGATAAGATAAGATATTCCTTTATTAGTCCCACAGTGGAGACATTTACATTATTACTGCAGCAAAGCGGACAGTAAAAATAAAAGAGCATCAATAAAAAATAATATGAGTACAAAAGAAATAGTAGTAAAAAAAAATAGTAACATTATTTAACCCTTGTGTCGTCCTCTCGGGTCAAATTGACCCTGTCCGTTTTGACTGTTCCTTCTTTCCTCCCTTTCTTCCTCTTTCCCTCCTTCTCTCTTTCTTTCCTCCCTCCTTCCTTCTTTCCTCCCTCCCTCCTTTCCTTCCTTCTTTCCTCCTTCCTTTCCTCCCTCTTTTCCTTCCTCCCTCCTTCTCTCTCTTTCCTCCATCCTTATCCTTCCTCCTTCCCTCCTTTCCTTAATTCCCTCCTTCTCTTTCTTTCCTGCCTCCTTTCTTCTTTCCTCTCTCCTTTCCTTCCTCCCTCATTCCTTCCTCCCTCCTTTCCTTCCCTCCTTTCTTTTCTCTCTCCTTTCCTTCCTCCCTCCCTTCTTCTTTCCTTCCTCCCTCCTTCCTCCTTCCTTTCCTTCCTTCTTCCTTCCCTCCTTCCCCCTCCTTTCCTTCCTTCCTTCTTCCTTCCTCCTTTCCTCCCTCCCTCCTTCCCTTCCTTCTTCCTCCCTCCTTTCCTTCCTCCCTCCTTCCTTCCCTCCTATCCTTCCTCCCTCCTTTCTTCTTTCCTTCCTCCTTTCCTTCCTTCTTCCATCCCTCCTTCCCCCCTCCTTTCCTTCCTTCCTTCTTCCTCCCTCCCTTCCTTCCTTGACTCAAGGACAACAGGAGGGTTAAGACTAATATTGGTGTTGAATGATCACATCCCTGAGTTTGATGTTGTTACTGCACAGGTTTTAAAGTGAAAAATGTATCCAGAGCTGCTACAACAGGCTGCAACATATATAAATATATATAATGTGCAATGGGTTTTACTGGTTTTAACTAAAATGAGTTTCATATCCCCGTTTCATCGTAATTCACTGCAGAAAAAACAGCAGATATGTTGGATCTGTTGCAGCAGAGCGACTCCAGTGAAGAAATATTGATCTTTGCTTTGTGTGTGTTGTGTTTAAGCTGTTTGTTTTTTTTTTTTGTTTTTTTTTTTAAATTAAGATTTGTATCTACATCTACTATCGCTCGAAGTGTCAGAAGCATCCATGTGTTACTATCAGCTCTCCATTTAGATCTGTTCTGCTTACTTGCTAACTAGTTTTCATGCACCCTCAATCACAACACTTTACACTGACTCAGGGCTGCGAGGGGAGTGCAGTCAGTCTGCCGCAGCAGGAAGGGCTAGTCTTTTTTTTTTCCTTTTTTTTAAACATCTGTTTTTACATTTTGTTAGTTTTACAGAGAACAATACAGAACAAGTCACATATAGGTCATTATAATAGCAATAATAATGATAATCAAACAGAAATACAGTAGATAAAAATAAATACAATTAACTGATTTAAGAATAAATAAATGAATAAAATTAAAAATAAATGAATAACTACAATGAAAAATAAATAAATAAATAAAATTAAACAACAAAAAAAATAAAATAAAAAAAAACATAAATAAAAATAAAAACAAACACACTCAAAAATATATAAATAGAATAAAATAATATTAATAATAAAAAAATAATAATAATACAAATAAATAAATAATAATAAATTAAAAATAAGGTTCGTCATTATTATCTTGGTAGCATTTATACAAAATGTTCTTCTAGGCGTTCATATGTGGCGCACACACACGTTCTCGTAGAGTGTCAACAACTGTCAGCGGTGTGCGGCGGTCAATCCTCTGCAGCCACAACACAAGATTACAGATGAGTTTACTTTTAGATAAATCCATCTAATCTGACAGCAGATCCAAACGCAATACTTAACAACAATACACAACACAATGAAAACAGCTCACAGCCACAAATACATAATAACAATAACACGCCCCGCCTTCCTCGTCTAAATCAGTTATTGATAGAAGATAAAGACCAGTTCAAAGGGCCGCGCACACACACACACACATTTATAAGTAGTGCATTGACTGTACATTATTTAGTTGTTTTTATTATTTCACTGTAGGATTAAAGCTGCTTTCAATAGAAGTGGAAAATCTCATGCACCACCTCGCTCACTGCTAGACTGAATGAAAAGTTGCATTAATAATGAAATAAGGCAGCACCTAAAAAGAGACACAGACAGCATGTGGGTGTTTTTTTAATTCTACTTTTTATGGCCCACATATGCACCTGTCAGACGTTCAGATGAAAAGAGAGATATCCGGGGTTGTTTTTTGTTGCTTTCTGGGAGTTCAGGTCTCTTTTTTTTGTTTTTTTAGGGAAGCTGCTGTGTAAGTTAAACACGGCTCTAAAATAATCTTTCACTCTGATGGGTTTTGGTGACTGATGGAGTGTCTGGCAGACGGCAGCGAGTGAAGGAAGTACGGATGTTTAATGGAAGTGAAGTGGTTTAGCTGCTCTGCTCTTCATCGCCAAGCACGTGGCTGTTTCCACTTGCTTTTTTTTTTTTTTGCTGTAGTAACAGATCCAAACACACTGTGATAGCCAACACATACACACACACACACTTAAAGACACACACACACACACTTATAGACATCATCTTCTACCTGTATGTGACCTATTAATCATGTCCGCGAATTATGTAAGACAGGAGAAGATGACGAAAGTGAGGAGGAATGAAGAGAGGCTGGGAGATGAGATGTCATATCAGGAAAAGCAAAGGTGTAACTAATATTATTTATGATGGCTCCGTCTCGTTTAGGTGTGGCTGTAAATCTCTGCAGTGAGCCCACATTAGACAACGCCCGGGCCCTGACACTGTGAAACACTTAAGATCGAATGGAGTCATCATTTTAGAGTTTCATCTCTCTTTGAGGTCCAAATGTTTGCATTTTAGACTCAAGGTTTTATTATACTGTGGGTTCACACAGGAAAACTGACAATTACGCAAAACAAAATCAGCATGCAGACAAAAAATATCGAATTTTTGAATGTGCTTTTAATAATAAATAATATGTTTTATTCATAGATTCCCTTTCAACAATACTCAAAGACCCTTTACAGAATCAAATCAATAAAACCACACAGAATAAATGAAAACATAATCAATAAAAGCAATGCAGAGAAAAATAAACAACATAGAAAGACAAACCAAATAAAAGAATGGATTTGAGGAGGTGTAGTGAGTCTTGTCCCATAATGTAGCGGATATAAAGGGAGTGGTGGTGCTTCTCTCCCACAGCAGACAGCAGACTTGTCATAGCAGTAAAGACGCAGGTGTAACTAATAACATTAACAATGTCTCTGATGTATTTTTGGGTCCCAGAAAGCCAGCATGCACCGAACCAGGACCCTGATATGATACCTGCACACATAAAAGGAGTGCAGCCATTATTCATGTTATTAATTATGTGCTTCTAAAGACGTGGATGTGCTAAATATCTCAAGTATAAGAGAAAAAAGTATAGAAGTATAAATAACAAAGCCTGGTGAGAAAGCTTTGGAAAACAAAATATTAAATATTAAATCCCCTGCACACACACACCTACACACACACATGCACACATACATGCACACATACATGCACACACACCTACACACACACACACACACACACACACACACACACACACACACACACACACACACACACACACACACAGACAGACACCTACACACACAGACACACACCTACACACACACACACACACACATACACACACACACACACACACACACATACATACATACACACACACACACACAGACATGGAGTGCACTTGTAGGTTGTTTTCACTGATTAGACCTGTGTGCTTGAATAGACCTCTTCTAACTCCGTGTGTGTGTGTGTGTGTGTGTGTGTGTGTGTGTGTGTGTGTGTGTGTGTTTGTGTGTGTGTTAATTGACTCTCATTAACCGTCCCTTTGGTTTTGTTGCACCTGTTTTGGGGTGAGAAAAATTAATAGCTTTTTAATATCTCTGTAATTCAACATCATGTAATTCCTGCTTTGCTCAGCCCCGGTTCAACCAGAGCAGAACCCTCATTATGAAGAATCAGTGAAAACACCTGTGGGGGGTAGCAGGGCTTTAAATCCCATTAACTAAATCATTATTTTGTTTTCTCGTGAGTGGTTTATTTGGCTGTGGCGCTGCCATCTGACACCACACGTGTTACATTCCCTGTTAGTATTAACACAATAATGTAGATTTTGTAAATAGGTTAGTGACAATTAAGGGTTGGCATGATGAGCAATTAAAAAATATCTTAGAAAATAGTTAACAGCTTCAGGTTTGTTAAAATGTACATTTTGTATTTTTTGGTGGTTATATGTCAGTTTGATATAACATTTGACAACCAAAAGTAAGACTGAATGCTCCTGAAAATGTCAAATGGTGTAACCACAAAAGATAAATATATAAATATTTATAGTATTTTATCCACCTACAGTGTATTTAAGTGGACTTACACAAATAATTACTTCATTTTAAAACAAATTAAATGGTTCCTGATTGACATGATTCCCCAAATTAAATTTATTATTTAGAACAATTGTATTGAATTACCTTTATTTAATATAAAAAGTAATAATGTAAGATCATGAAAACTAGTTGATATGTGGTTATATTGAGAATTTACTGTTTTTAAGCAAGTTGAATTATTTGGTACAAAGTTTTTATGGTTACACCACTTAGACATTTTTACCATAATCCTCTAATATATTCTCTGAAAATGGATTAAAAGCAGAAATTTGATGCTGGGTCCACACAAAAAAAGAATGAGTACAAGTTATTCATATTTTAACCACTTTCAAATTTAAACTAAACCACATGGACACAAAAAAACCTCACTGACTGTAATACTAACAGCAAAGTTTTTGAACTCAGTTATAACATTAAATGATAAAAGGTTTCATGAGTTGAATGTAGGATAAAACTATTTAACTACTAAAAATACAGACTTTCAAAGCCAATTTTTGCAACATGGTAACCATCCTACCTGCTAAACACCAGCTTGTATTGTACGGCCTCGTAGAGCTCCTATAAGCAGCCGTAGACTCTGACTTCCTGTTGTCTCAGATGAGTCTTGTTTATTATTGTAAACTGACGATAATAAACTTTGGACAACTTTGGAGGCATTTCTTTTAACCTTCCTGTCGTCCTCCCGGGTCAAATTGACCCCGTCTGTTTTGACTGTTCCTTCCTTCCTTCCTTCCTTCCTTCCTTCCGTCTGTCCTTCCTCCCTCCCTCCTACTCTCTTTCTTTCCTTCCTCTCTCTTTCCTCCCCTCCTTCGTTCCTTCCTCCATCCCTGCTTCTTCCTTCCTTGTGTCCTTCTTTCCTTCCCTCCTTCCTTTCTTTCCTCCCTTCCTCTTTTCCTTTCTCCCTCCCTCCCTCCTTCCTTCTTTCCTCCCTCCTTCCTACCTTCCTTCCTTCCTTCTTTCCTCCCTTCCATCCTTCCTTGACTCAAGGACAACAGGAGGGTTAAACTATTCTTTACTCTTTCATCGACTAAAACAACTAATCACTTGGTTAAGAAAAAGAAAATCTGACCTTTTTATAAAAAAAAAAGATTTATTTATATCAAAATGTCGTCAGCTTGTTATTTTAAAACCCCGCTCGGTTTCTTCAGCACGTGCCGCACTGAGCTACTTTACATGAGACATAATGGAAAGGTTTGTGTGGATGGAGAATTCCCAGTGCGTTGACCTAAAGTTAGTAGTGTGTCTGTATTCCCACCAGTTCCACCTTGTGTTAGTGTTATGGGTCCCAGTGCCATGACAACAGCGGTCCATAAGGAGTCTATATTTAGCTCTGGATCTCTGCCCACTACCATTGTCCTGCTGATTGAATAACCGCAGACAGACAGCTGCCCAGGGACGACTTTCTCAATCTGTCAAGTTTATATCCCCCCACTAAGAAACCTTTTTTTTTTTTTTATTAAATCTACTGCCTCGTGTCGTGAATGTGGAGGTGGAGAAGAAGTCTGACTTTCTGTTAACATAGCAGCCACTCTATCTATATACCGTTTTATACATTTCAAATATTTTACTTCTCAGTGTGCTCGGTTGATTTCCCTCCAATGAGAGCCGACTGACGGTGAAATTTAATTTGGACAAACAGGGAGGATGTTTGGCGTTTCACTCAGTGGGGATGATGTGCTCTCTACTCTACTCTCTGTGTGTCTGTGGCTAAAAATAACAGCTTAATGTTTAAATAAAACATTGTAAGACATTCCTATCTGGTTATTTAATGCATAAACAGTTTCTCAATTGAATTTCCAGAACATTTAGTGTATCCCTAAAAACAGATGTGTAGTTTTTTTGTTTTTTTTTGGTAAGTATAATTAAAAATAAATAAAGAATTACAGATCTGTGGCAACACAATAAGACCCTACAAGGCTTGATTAGACTGAACTGAACATAATTTGGATCGGGCCGCACTCGTCTCGGCTTTTAAGAACTGAGGCCCCCTTTTTTTTTTTAAAATGCAGTTGTTGGCTGCTTTCCATTGTTGAGTCACATTGCTGTAACTTTTCTAACCTCTGCTGTTTCTACGCTTCAGACGTCAAACATTACATAAGACATTTCCCAGTATTTTATAATATGTCTGTCTTGGTATGTTAATAGATTCGGTATGTTGGGTATTTTTTAAACATCCTGTCTGTTTCTCGCTCCGTCCTGTCAGGTGTGGTGCTGGTGTGTTTCGAGGGCGACTCCGACGGCTACATCAACTTGGTAGCTTACCCTTATGGAGAGAGCAACATGGAGGGAGGGGCCGGAGAGCACGAGGAGCGCGATCCCCCTGAGAGGGAACAGCCGAGGAGGAAACACTCCCGCCGCAGCCTCCATCGATCATCCTCCACCTCAGACCACAAGGAGGAGCGGGCAGACAGGAGGGAGGCGCATGACACAGACTCCTCTGATAAGTAAGGTCCTATTAGATCTGCTTCACAAACAAGAGGATCACAAGCAGCATTTTTGCGGTATTAATTATTCTCACTTTCTCCTCCTCCTCCTCCTCCTCCTCTTCCCTGCAGTCTTGGAGAGCTGAAGAGTCCCAGACTCGACCCAAAGATCCACTCAGACGTCCCCTTCCAGATGTTGGACTGGAACAGCGGTTTGAGTTCGGAGAAGATCAGCCACAACCCCTGGAGCCTCCGCTGCCACAAACAGCAGCTCAGTCGCATGAGGTCCGAATCAAAGGACCGCAAACTCTTCAGTATCCTTCTCCAGACAGTCACACACACCGATACTCAATGTGATATTAAAGCAATGTCCGTCCACCGAGGGAGATTGTGAGATACAGTTTAAACCATAAGTAGTTTCTGAGGTCAAGCAAATAAATACTAATGCAAAAAGAACAGTAGTACATTTTATCATCTATACCAGGGGTGTCAAACATGCGGCCCGTGGGCCAGAACTGGCCCGCCGAGGGGTCCAATTCGGCCCACTTTCCTTCCTGTCTTTTTTTCCTTCCTTCCTTCCTTCCTTCCATCTTTCCTTCCTTCATTCCTTCCTCCCTTTCGTCTTTCCTTCCTGTCTTTTTTCCTTCCTTCCTTCCTTCTTTCCTTCCTTCCTTCCTTCCTTCCATCTTTCCTTCCTTCATTTCTTCCTCCCTTTCGTCTTTCCTTCCTTTCTTTTTTCTTTCCTTCCTTCCTTCCTTCCTTCCTTCCTTCCATCTTTCCTTCCTTCCTTCCTTCCTTCCTTCATTCCTTCCTTCCATCTTTCCTTCCTTCATTCCTTCCTTCCTTCCTTCCTTCTTTTTAATGGTCCGGCCCACATTAGATCAAATTGGGCTGTTTGTGGCCCTTGAATGAAATTTGTTTGACACCGCTGATCTATACATTTTCATCCTCTTGTCACTCAAACCTTCTGAAATTCGAGACCACAAACATCAACAGTTTCTGAATAATGAATAATAATAATAATCTCTTCTCTTTTATATAATAATGATGAAGGAGTACTTGTTGGGAACCTCCTGCGTTTCTGTGTGAATCTGACAGCCAACATCTGAGAAAGAGTAAAAATAAAAACCACTGACCTTGTTCTCAAACTGAACTCATTAAGCTGTGGGCTCAAATTAGGGTCACATTAGATATTGGAACTTGTGAAATGGTGCTCAGATCACTTCAAAGCCTCTAACTGAGCAGAACAGAAAGTATTTGAGCTGCAGCTGTGACAAAGGGCTGGTAAAGAGTTATAAATAATGTACATATGTAAAAGCTCTGCTGCAAATCCAGTGATGCCAGTTAAAGTCATATTACTGCTGCCTACAGCTCCGACTGTGACTCAGTGGTTTTAGTACCTTGTTTACCTGTACAATAAGAAGCAGGCGCTGAATGTAAATGTGACTGTGAGGAGGAAGAGGAGGAAGAGGAGGAGGAGGGCAGGAATGAAGTGGAGGGTTCAGAGTGTCTGCGGTTATCAGGTCAAAGGTCATATTTTGATCTTCATGCTTCAAAGAGACCAGACTCCAGCTGCCTGGAAAACACAGCTGAGGAAAAGTGACACGCCATGTCCTCAACAACGTCCGTCTGTCTTCTATCAAAACAGATTCAACAAGGCTGCTGTCAGCTCGTATTATGAGAGAGAGCTCTCCACATCACAACAGATGGATGATACGTTCACTTTTATTGAAATTATCCGTGGCCAGCGTACATTTCCCAGGATGATAAGACTTTCTTGTTTTGAGCTTTATGGAGAAGAAAAGAGCTTTTTTACAGTGTTGAAGCCGTTTCTGTAAAAACAAGAGATTAATTTAAATCCTTTAGATGCAGACCGACAAAAGAGCATCTATATATTGTATAAGTATTAAGTAGATATAGACCAGACAAATAGAAGTATAACATCACTGGATCAATCTTTAAATCTCTCTTATTGTTCTGACCAATAGTGGACGATGCTTTTATCTACATGAACTGCAGAGAGAACATTTATATTCATCTTAGAGTTAGGCCTTTATTTCTACAGTACAGTCGCCTGTATTTGACTATGGTATAGTATAGTATAGTATAGTATAGTATAGTATAGTGTGTATATATAGTATAGTATAGTATAGTATATAGCATAGTATAGTATAGTATATAGTATATAGCATAGTATATTAGTATTTTAAGTGGAAGTCTCCCTGTTTTCTGATCTGCTCGTCTTAATTCTCGTGTCGTCCTCCCGGGCCATCTATTTTGACTGTTCCTTCTTTCCTCCCTCTTTCTTTGCTTCCTACTCCTTCCTTCCTTCCTTCCTTCCTTACTCTTTTCCTCCCTCCCTCCCTCCCTCCTTCCTTCCTTCCTTCCTTCCTTCCTTCCTTCCTTCCTTCCTCCCACCCTCCTTCCTCCCTTTAATTTTTCCTTCGTTCTTTCCTTCCTTCCCTCTTTCTTTGCTCCCTCCTCCTTCCATACTTCCTTCCTTCCTTCCTTCCTTGCTCCTTTCCTTTCTCCCTTTCTCTCTCCCTTCCCCCCTTACTCCCTCCCTTCCTCCTGTCCTTCCTTACTCCTTGAGGACAACAGGAGGGTTAATTAACTGTTGTCCTGATGAATCCAGTTTAATGCACATTTCAAAGGTGTACCCCACTCCCCACTTTTAGAAATACTTACATGACAAATTCATTCCTCTCTTTTTTACTTGGTTCATTTTTGGTTGATAATTAATTGCTGCAGATGTTTCAGCAGCTCAAAGGACACAATCCTCCACTTTTCTAATTGACTTTAGATATGAAACATATGCAGGAAGTTTTTTTATTAACATTAGATGAAAACTGATTTAAAAGATAATGGAATAGGGATCAATAATTTGGCTTTCAGACAAATCAATAAACCTGAGCATTCATCTTTGAACTGGCACGGCTCTCCTGCAGCATCACATTAGCTCATTTAAAATAATCTGTTTCTTAAAATTGGTTCACTTCTTGCGATAAATAAGTGTTCAATCAAGTATAGAGCGATATAAGCTGTTGGTTTTATCCTTTCACCCTCCATAAAGAGAAGACAAATCTGTGTTTTAACTAGAGATGAAAGATGGTTCGATATTTGTTCCTTAACGGCAGCGTTTCTACCAGAGTTCCTTTTGTTGGAGAATGTGGTTCACCACTTCTCTTACCCCTGCATCCTGGACCTGAAGATGGGCACCAGGCAGCACGGAGACGACGCCTCCGAGGAGAAGGCAGCCAGGCAGATGAAGAAATGTGAACAGAGCACTTCAGCGACGCTTGGAGTCAGAGTGTGTGGCATGCAGGTAGAACGACGGCTGCTGTTACTGAATACATCAAATATTCATATCAGTCCGTGATAGAGACGAGTTTAAAATGACTGTAATGAGCTTTTCAGTGACGAGCTCAAAACAAATGAGTGAAATGTAAAACTCCTGTGAGTGAACAGAGATGTCTTAAGTGCATCAGTCACTGCCATGAATGTATTATAAGAGCTGGATAAGGCGCCGCCGCTCAGCCATCAGACGAGCTTTCCCCAGTGGTCACTTCCGGTACTGCAGAAAAAAAAATACTCGTGCCCCAAATGGCATTTTCCCCATAGACCACCACTGTTAAAGAGAAGTAAAACTGTTAATAGGACACTTTGAACTGCACACAAGATCAATTATGACTCTTTCTGTTCCATTGAGATTTTGTATTTCCTCAAGCCAAGAAAAGTTATTTAAAAATCGGTGATGTCATCACAATGTAAAGCCTGTGGGCCGAGAGGGAACCTGCAGGCAAGGGCCAGCATAGGAAACACTAGTAGTTAGTTAGTAGCTTTATTTTCATTATATTGATGGTCAGACAACAGTATCACAAAATTTAGATAGCACTCCCTGAGCCATAAGAACATTTAAGACAATTAAAAACTATTTATGACATGAATAAGTTTGGGGGAAGAACTGCAAAACAAAACCAACACTGAGATTATTCAATGGGACACGTAACGCTGAAGTAAACCCAGGAGCTTGAAACCTTTTTTGGCGTATGCACCAGCCGAGCAATTCTTATAGGACTGAATTAGCATCATATTTGGTCCGGTATCCAACTCTTATGATATATCCATGGTAACCGCACCTACCCAAATAAAACACACACACACACAAACACTGCGATATAATGTCAGTTCTCATTTAGGTTTAAAAAGAGAGGGAAAATGTTGGATTCTTCTTCTATGATTTGAGTTTATTTTGAGAATCTGACTTCATGTTAAAATACAATCAGATATGACGTATTACTTATTGAATAATCTAATATTGTATTTAAAAAGTTTTTCCAACCTTTGCTCTCTTCCTGTCGTCCCTGCAGGTGTACCAGCTGAGCACCGGTCACTACCTCTGCAGGAACAAGTACTACGGCCGCGGCCTGACGATCGAGGGCTTCCGCCAGGCGCTCTACCAGTACATGCACAACGGCAAAGGCCTGAGGCCGGACCTCTTTGAGCCGATCCTGAATAAGCTTCGCAGCCTGAAGACGGTGCTGGAGAGGCAGGCGTCGTATCGCTTCTACTCGTCGTCACTGCTCATCATCTATGAGGGAAAGGTGAGACGGGAACAGAAAAAGCACTGTGAGGGTTTAGAGGAGTGAAAGAGCCCTTTTTAACATACATTCACCTCAAGTTTTGGATCTTTGACGTCTAACATTACAACAGTATATATTATATTATATAAGAATGTTTTGTCCCCTTTAAAGTGACCTGTGCTGATGTTGCAGTGTCGGGGAGTAACAAGTGACATGTTTAATTACAAAATAAATGTAACTGTCATCTGTTACATTTAGAAATTCAATTAGTTATGAAACGATTACAAAGGAGTTACATCTGAAGTAAGACCTTTAAGATTTTGCTCAGGAGGGTTTTTTCCTTATTTTTTAATATTTAACATGTTACTGAATACATATATTTTATAAATAAATCATGATGTGGGCTTAACTGGTGTCACAGTACCAATTAAGCTCATACCAGACTTTTGACTTTTTATCATCAAATATCTTTATTTTATATTCCAAAATCTACATGAACTAATGAATACATTTTCAAATGAGAGATAAATGTTGCTTTATAAGAAATGATCTCCCTTATAAATCATGTCAGTATCCATGACGACACCTTAACTTAGATTTTGGTGCTTAATGGGAACATTTACCCTAACAGCTGAAAACATTGGTTAGAAAATTAGAAAAGTAATCAAATGTAATAAGTTACTTTACTTTGATTAAGTAATTAAGATAGTTACATTATTTATTACATATTAGACAGAGTAACTACTAATATGTAATCTATTACACTCCTAAAGTACCCCTCCCCCCTGGGTCTGCCTCACTGGTCTCACTGTGTCTGGTTCTCTGTAGGAACCGGAGGGCCCTTCAGTCCTCGGCTCTGGGCAGCATTCATCCTGGCAGAAGACCCCCGCGGCCCCCGCAGAGTCCCACTGTGTCCCCGGCCCGCACGCGCCTCCATTCCCCGACGCCCCCTGTGAAACGGACATGAGTCAGAACCCGGGGCCTCCGCCCTCTCAGGGACCTGGGCTGACGGCTCCGCCCCCTCCTTCGTCTCATCCTCCCCCACAGGCCCCGCCCACCAAGTCAGACTGCCACTCCTTCCTGCCCCCGCCCCCCTCGCCTCGCCCCCATCCAGACTCCTCCGTGCCCTCTCCCGTTTTAAACCCCTTCCCGCCTCCCCCCGTGCCCCAGCCCCAGCAGCCCCCCCTGGTGGACGTTCGTATGATCGACTTCGCCCACTCCACCTTTAAGGGTTTCCGCGGCGACACGGCGGTGCACGACGGGCCGGACCGGGGCTATGTGTTCGGACTGGAGAGCCTGATCGAGATCCTGGAGGGCCTGCAGGAAGACAACCTGCCATAGTCCTGAACACACACACACACACACACACGGACACACGAACACACAGACACACACACACGGACACACGGACACACACACACACACACACACACACACACAGCTTGTTGTGAGTTCGTTCAGGTCATACAGTCAGTGCAGGTTGTACTGCAGTGTTCTCGATAACCGAGACACCTCGGCTGTAAATATGGAACGGGCGGGGGGGAAGAGGGGGTCCTCCCAGAGCATCACCATGGCAACGTGGGCATTTGACAGTCAAGTAGTTACTATAGCAACGGCCAGGAGGTGGGACAGTGTAGCTGAAATGGCTGCAATTTGAAGCTGATATATGGAGAACCTGTCTGTCTGAGGCTCTGCGCAACACACACACACACACACACACACACACACACACACACACACACACACACACTGCACTTCTATTCTTGTGAGGACCCTCATTCACATCATGCATTCCTCACCCCCCCTCTATCCTTTAACTTTTAACTTCTCAACTGAACAGCTAAAACCCCAAAAATGTCCTCGTTCCTGAGGTCTGAAAATTCAGATTTGTCCTCACAAAGATAGATGACTCGATACACACACACACACACACACACACACACACACACACACACACACACACACATCCTGGGAACAGTTGTCTGTGGAGCTGTTTGACAGAGCGTCCTCTCTGATTGACCAATCAGCTGAATCCCAGGGACCGCCCACTGAAGTTGGCCAACACTCACGTTACCCCCCCCCCCCCCCCACCCCCCCACACACACACGCCACCCTCTTCTTCCTCCTCCTCTTCTTCACTCCTTACCCTCCTCACTCACTCACTCCACTCTCACACCCTCTCACACAGCCACTCCTCTTTTTCTTCTCCCTTCTCTACAAAAACCAAACCTGGACAGGTGAACAGACTCTTTCGGCGTTACCTTGGAAACGCTCCCGGAAACACATCCAAGCATCTGTTAAAGCAATAGATGGCGATGATAGACAGCGACTTTTATTTTTTTTTTTGTTTTTCTTTCTTTCTTTCTTCAGCAGTGCAGAGGGCCAGCGTCGTGCCCCACAGGGAGATAAAAGTGCATCATAGAAGTAGAGTTTAAGGAGAGAATAGAGATGATTTCTTAAAAAAAAAAACTTAAAAAAAAAAGAGAAAACGCTGTTATTGTCCATTTTTTGGGGCTTAATTAAAAAAAACGTTAGTAGTTGGTGTCCTGTAAAAATCATCCTCTGGGTCATTGTGTAATTTTGGAAGCATAAGTGTCACTTTACCCAAATTGTCTCATGATGAAAAGTCTGGTTATTTACTTTTCTTTTTTTTTATGTCAACGAATCCCAAAAAAAGACCCCAACAAGTATCTCAGTGTGTGTGTCGCCGAAACCGGAAGTATCTTATTGCTTTGTGCCATAGAGCTCCATCGATGTCTTAGTTACACTGGGTGACATGAAAAAACACACACACACTAGTTTCATTTAACTCAATCCCACAAACATCATTTTACTGCCAGAAAATACTCAAAATAGCACCAAATCAAATTAATCCTAAATGAATAACTCACATTAATCCGCTGTTGAAAATAGCAAACAAACACATCTCCTGTTTGACTAACACGAGCCTTTTTTTATTATTATTATTTGAAATTAAACTATATATTTGTGAGATTTAAAGTTTTTTTTCCTAAATATAGGCCTATATATAATTATTTCAATTGTATTTTTTTTACGCCTTTTATTTAATAGCAGAGAGGAGACGGGGGTCGCGTGGGGGTTGGTTACGTGGGAGGACGTTTGTGGTTCACGATCAGCGCCTTAAACCCCTTAAACTGCCACGGTGAGCCTATAAAGGTCGAGTTTGGTCTTGAAAACAGCAAATGGCACCAAAATCCAATCCATTTAGTAGCTTTTCTGGAGCTTTCAGTCTTCTGTAGCAGATGAAGTTGCTCAGTAGTTTTATGGGGGTTTTTTTGTTGGTTTTTCTGGTGACTGAAAGCTCCGGTAAATCTAATTAATGCACCTTATAACGCAAATGTTTTGTCATCAGCTGTTTCCAACGTCAAACAATGAACTTAAGGTGTTCATTTTTAAACCCAACGTGAACAAGAAGTCCTGAAATGCTAAAAGAAGTGAATAATTGATCGTGGTGCTACAATCAAAAGCTCCAGAAAAGCTACTAAATGGACGTCACGTGATGAAGAGGAGTCGGACCAACACGTTGTTAGTTTTTGGGGCTTTTTATGGGATTTGTTGACAATAAAAAAAAAAATCTAAGGTTAAAACAGATCTTTATGTTAGGGCTGGGTGATGTATCGATATTAACGAAGAAGAATATTTTTCTGATATATAGTTTATATATAAATATATGTTTTATGATAGAAATCACAATATGGCCAATGGTGTAAAAATCACAAAATAATCCGACTGATTAACTTTTAAATCAGAAACATAAAACAAAAACTTCTGTAACTTTTTTTTAAATTATATAATTTGCTTTGAATGATTGAATTTGAACGACATCAGTTTATAAAACATGATGTATTAAATCATCATGAATCTACTGAAAGCTGATAAAGATGTTGAGTTATCGCCCAGCCCGACCTTCTCATTTAAAATATAAAACAAAACGTCCCTATTTGTCTCATCTGATCGATCAGACGTGTTAACAATCACATCGGTCCATTTATGCTTCCTTCACTGAGTGTCCAGAGACGCAGCAGCGCCCCCTGCTGGTCAGCGACAGGAACTCAAACTGCAGGAGCTGGAATTAAAAGAGAGCAAATATAAATATTTTATTTTTGGTTTATTGAGGTGATAATTTATTTTTTTATTGTACCTTTACCCATATGTTTGGGTAAATGTTTTGTCTTTTACATGTGTGTCCCCCCCTCCCCCCTCTTCTTCTCAAATGTTTAAAAAAAAAAAAAAGATAAAAGAAAGAAATGTAAAGAAATTAATTGCATCAGAGACACAATGTGTGATATGTCAGGAGGATATTAAGCAGTATTATTTCAGCTCACTCAAGTCTGTTTTTTATTTGCTGCTGACTCAGCTCCAGCCTAACTCCAGCTCGATTGGTTATCGACTAACAAAAACATGTCATGAAGAATCGGTCACAGCAGCCAAAAAAAAAAAAAACCCTCAGACTGAGATCAGCTCTCTGAGCTCCAACACTGATGGGAAGCTCTTCTCCTTCTTCTTCTTCTTCTTCTTCTTCTTTAACTGTGTGTCTGTTAGGACGGACGTAGACGCCATCATTTTGTCTCTGAGTTTTGTTTCACTTCACCTTTTTTTTTTTTTTTTTGTTATTTTATCTTTAAAGGCGTCGGTAAAGAACTGCATGCACATGAACATCCTCCTGTTTCCACCACAAGGGGTCAAAAAAACATTCTCGTTACTGTCGCGACTGACTGAAGCGGCGATGGTTCCACGTGTTCTCCTCTCAGATCAGATCATGATATTTATTCATGAATATTTAGCTTCTATATGATTGATTGGGAAAATTATTTAGCAGCATTTTCTACATCTTGACATCATCCTGACTGTTTGTTAGAACAGTGAAAAAGTAAGTGAGATTAAATCTTTCCAGAAGCTTTTGGGCTCGTGTTGTAATTACTGACATGACCAACTCCATTCATTCATCCAGCCCCCAACCTCCCCCCCTCCCCCTCCCCTCCTCCTCCCCCTTGCATATGAAGTGTTTTGTCTTTCTAATGCAGCACTGCCAAGTCCACATCATTCAGTACTACTACAGAGTCCAGATAGAGGAACATGTGGCTCCGATCCATCAGGCTGCAGAAACTCTCTTAAAGCTTAAAATCACTAATGACCAAATAGACTCAGGAAATAAAAGCAGCTGCAGGAACTTAATCAGTCACATTCCTCCTCTCTGCGGTTTCATCACATCTAATAACTTATAAAAAGAAATTAGACTGATGGAAACTCGACTGCTTCAGCTCCCAGAAGTAATTCCCAGAGTGTGTGAAGCTGAGATTGAAAGATGTTCTGCTACATGAGGAGACCCCCGATCGGAGCATTGCAGTTTCCTTTTTGTACACTTTAACCCTCATCTCACTTTTTTTTCTTTTTTTTTTTTAAAAGTCAGAAAGTCAGCCACCTAAATGTCAGAAACATTTAAATATTTATGATGTAATTTCCATCCCTGTTAATACTGAAGACACGAGGATACGAGTAGCAGCTATAGAGTTTGTTTCCAGGTTGAATAAAAGATGAACACATGGTGCATCGAGACTTCCTGAGGTTAAAATGTTACTGGAAAAAAAAAAGTTAAAGTGCAGTTTAATAAAAAAGTATCACGCTTGCTGTAAATTAGATGCGTTTTTTTTTAAAGGCCTCAAACTCTTGACGATGACACCCTGAATTCATGTCCAAAATCACAGAAGAAGACGATTTCTGCCAGAAAGAGAGAAAAGCAGAAGTAAAAGTCAAAATGATGAGATATTAAATTTAGACTTGTGAGATTTTTATTTATTTTATATTATAAAATTGTGACTTTTTTTGGACTTTGCTGAGTCAAAATTACAATATTAATTACACAGTATCTTATAATCAGGATTAATATTTTCTGACCTATTATTATAATTTATTACTTTAGCAGTCAGAGAAAGTTAAATCTTTTACACAGTATTTCTTTTTTTTTGTGCATTTCATGTAATTTTTTCCCGCGCTATTTATATTATATTTGACTTTTGAGTAAATATTTCACTTTTGGACTTATTTATACATATATAGCTATAGCTGCATTAGTAGCTTCCTTTCATGTGTGCTCTGTTTAAGCACAGACTACTTAAAGTACCATTTGAGGGTTGAAGAATTGTCAAGTTTGAGCATCACACTGTTGCATTTTATACATTTTTAACTCCAGGAAATGAGATGAGAGAGAAAGATGATGACTTATATGCAACAATAGTCTCCTGGGTTGACTCCAAGTTGCAGCTTTTGCCCAATTTCTTCACCTATTGGTCGCCATGGTGACCCGTGTGTCTGATTTAGCGTCAGTATGTTTTTTTAAATTACTCCTCCTACATTTTTCATTCTTTTTATGTTTCTTTTTGGCGGGAAATTGGCGTCTAAACACATTCAGAGTCACTATAAACACGACTACTAACTCACTCACTCACTCATGGTTCATGCTAACAGGCTATACGCTTCCTGTATATCATTTATTCCGACACACATGCTAACAGCCTGAACGCATCACATCACCAGCAGTCAGTCACGCGCATGCATGAAAACACGTCACACACACACCTCCACCTTTCCTTCCTACAGAGTTCAATCTTTACAACCTTCAGAGCTGAAACGACTCACAGATCAGATGTGTGTCAAATGTAAAAGATAAAATACTCATCCTGAATCATTTAATCTTGTATATTCAATCTTTTAAAAGCTTATTTTTCTCTTTCAAAAAACAACAACAGGTGTTTGATCTTCCTGCGGAGGTCAAAATAAAATCTGTGACTTCAGCACGTGTGACTCGGCTCATTTCATCAACATTTTTTTTTTAATGAATATCGGGTTTATGATTTATGAGGCGATGCTTCAGCTCCAGACACCCAGGAGCAACAAAAAGCTCTGGGTTTACTCTGCATCATTCAGGTCTATACGTGATCTAATTAATCACTGAAATACAATATCAGCTGTGACACGTCATCCATCTCCAGGTCCTGCATGGTCTTTATGAAGGAAATTAATTAATTCATTTTAGTTTATAATTCAGCTCATTTGTTGTAAAGTTTGCACACAGAAATCTGAGGGCAGAGTTTTATTAATCCATCATAGAATAGAAGTGCTTTTAAGGCTGCAGCCATCAATTATGTTCATTATCAACAGGTCTGACGGTTCATATTTAATAATGAGTCCACTGTAGAGTTTATAAAGTGTCAGAAACTGGTGAAGTCCTGAAGGTTAAATTAAAATATTTAGATGACTTGGTGTCTGATAAACAGTTAAAAGTTTAGTTTTAAGAGTTTAGTATCGTGGAAAACTGGTACTAGTGAATATTTGGCTTTAAAATTACAAATAATGTTAATTTCAAACATTGTTTTAGGATAATTAACCTTTAAATAAAAATATCATGCATACTTTTTTAACCTTCATGCCGTCGTCCTCTCGGGTCAAATTGACCCTGTCTGTTTTGACTGTTCCTTCTTTCCTCCCTTTCTTCCTTCCGTCTGTCCTTCCTCCGTCCCTCCTTCTCTCTTTCCTCCCTTCCTTCCTCCACCCCCCTTTCTTCCTTCCTTCTGTCCTCCCTCCCTCCCTCCCTCCTTTCTCCCTCTTTTTCTTCCTTCCTTCTTCTTCCCTTCCTTCCTCCCTCCTTTCCTTCCTTCTTCCTCCTTCCATCCTCCCTCCCTCCTTCCTTCTCTCTTTCTTTCCTCCCCCTACCTCCCTCCCTTCCTTCTTTCCTCTGTCCTTCTTTCCTTCCTTCTTGCCTTCCTGTTTTCCTTTCTCCCTCCCTCCCTCCTTCTATCTATCTTCCTTCCGTCCTACCTTCCTCTCCTACCTTCCTTCCTTCTTTCCTTTTCTTTCCTCCCTTCCTTCCTTCCTCCCTCCCTCCCTCCCTCCTTTCCTTCCTTCCTCCCTCCTTCCTTCCTTCTTTCCTTTTCTCCCTTCCTTCCTTCCTGCCTTCCTTCCTTCCTCACTCCTCTCCTTTCCTTCTTTCTTCCTCCCTTCCTTCCTGCCTTCCTTCCTCACTCCTCTCCTTTCCTTCTTTCTTCCTCCCTTCCTTCCTTGACACGAGGACAACAGGAGGGTTAACCTTAAAAACATGCAGGAAAATCCTTCCACCAGTCAGACGGCAGCAGCCCGTTTGATGCCTGACAGACAAGCTCTGGGGCAAAGAGTCAAAACTCATCACCTGCCGCTGCTCATATTGCTGACTGAGTGCGCATGCGCAGAGAGTCTATCAACATATTGATCAACTTCTGTCATCTGATTTTAGCAGCTGGACAGTCAGTCTCTGTTTATAGAGATTAAAATCCAGAAAAGTTGAATTTAAAGGTACCAGCGTGTGATCTGTTACACCACACGTGTCCAAATTATTCCATAAAGAGCCGTAATGTGCCTGCAGGTTTTTGTTCTCTAACTAATCGATAGTCTGAATCCTGAGATCAGCTGATTAAATGAATCGAGGCTGCCCTGCGGTGCTTCTGCTTGGTTAGAATTAAAACCTGCAGACACATTACGGCTCTTTATTGAATAGTTTGGACATTTCCTGTGTTACACGATCTGAAGTTACACTGATTCTTCTTCATTGGTGTTTAAACTATTTAACACATGAAACACAGAATCAGATTGACTCAATCGATTTGAGCAAAATCTCCCAAGAATCAATCGAAAAGTTAATAAATTAAGAAGAGTAAAAAAAATAAGTGACATTTTGTGCCTCATTTAATGATATTCTCCACTATTATTTCAATAATTCACTTTTATTTTTTATTCTTAGGAGATTAGCTACAGCAATGTATTAAAAAATAGTCATTTAATCTCCTTAAACGCTGCCGTACATGCTGTTAGTTTAAAATACTCTACTTGTTAAGTAATTGAAGCATTGGTTGCTACTACTACTACTACTAGCCTATTTTTACTACATACTTGTCTTTGGATTTGTAATAATTTTATTTATTCACTTATTTATTTTTCTATTATATTTCTTGTGTACAAAGTGGAAAGATTCGTCCTGACGGTGGCGCTACAGCAAACTCAGAGTTTCATCACAATAAAAAGGAGTCATCATCCTCAGTGAATCATTAACATCCAAAAACACATTTCATATTAAATCAATGTTTTAGAGGCACGGACACATCGACTGTCTGTGATCATATGTTGAATCACAAAGTCTCGTCATGCATGAGAAGAAATAAAAGTGCTCAGAAATACCACGTCAAGTTTGACACATTACAACATGAAACATCAAACTGGGCATCACGACGTGAGTAAGTGGAAGATGAGAGGAGAGGCAGCTGCTTTAAGGTCAAACATGAAGCGATGAGATCAATTAATAATTAAAATGTTTAAACCCAAATAAATGAAATGATAAAAGAATATATGAACTTTTAAAGAGTGACGCTGCCCTGCATTTGGTGTCATAAATGGGTCAATGATGTGATGCAACCCAGTGTCAATTGGTGTAACCAGTATTTTTTTCATAAAAATCTATCTATTATATACAGGAATATAAATATTAACTAAAATGTGGAATAAATATAATCCACTTTATTTAGAAAAAATGAAAGTTTTTAGGATATGTCCTGCTCAATATCGAACAAAATACTTTGAAATTTAAATGTAGAAATACTCTTATTACACTCTATTCTTTTCATTTGATGTTTTAAAATAGTCATATAAAATATTTAATATTCATCATTCTTTTGTGGTTACACCATTTGACATTTTCAGGAGCATTCAGTCTTACTTTTGTTTAAAAAAAATGGTGCAAATGTCATTTCAAATTATATAAAACCACCAAAAATACAAAATGTACATAAGCTCGATGCTGCTTTTAAAGATATTTTTGAATTGCTCATCTTCTTATTTGTCACTGACCCCAATATGAAAACAAGCAGAGGAATAAATGATCATTTACAAACTGTGATACACATTTCTGTCACCAAAAACTGATTTAGAAAAAAAAAAAAACAGTACAAAAATATATATCTGAAATAAATAAGGGACAACCACAGAAAGAAAAGTACAATAAAAATAGAAAAACATATTTTGTCTTTTATTTTTAGATATGTGTCTGATTTAGAGAAAATGACCTGTCGGAGTGATCATGCTGAATAACTCTGGATTATCTTTTTTTTTGGGGGGGGGGGTTTGAGAGGGGAATGACCTGCAGCATTGGTCCCTGGCCGGATTCGAACCAGGGACGCTACGATTACACGGCACGCGCTCTAACCACTCCACCACCAGGGGGCTCCTTCTCTACATTATCTTGATATTGATGTTTGTCTGCACACGTTGCTCTGATGGCCGTACAGGTCGTACTCCAGGTACTGGATGTAGTCCTTCAGTCGCCCCGGCAACGGCAGGAAGCTCATTAAGATAGGTGATCTGAGACGAAGACGACCGAGACAACGACGGATCCGCAGACGACAGAGATGCTTCAGACAGCGGGCGTTCTCTGAGGAAGAGGAGGAGGAGGAAGGAGGAAGATGAATGAAAACTGGCTGCGTCCGTGTTTCTGATAAGAGTCGGATTTTACTCACCTTGCAGTCTGCAGATGTCGGGCCACTCTCGCTCCTCCATCAGCGTCGCCTTCAGCTTGGAGCACAAAGTCACATGATCCACGTAGTCCAACAGAGTGAGAACCATCTGACCCGAGAGGTGCTTTAGCCAGGAGACGGTGATCACCTCGCAGAACTGCACTGACAGACACACGGACAGATGTTCAACATGATATGACGAGTCTGACAGCTGTGTGATTGAACTCCACATCATTCCTTAACCTTCCTGTCGTCCTCCCGGGTCAAATTGACACCGTCTGTTTTTACTGTTCCTTCCTTCCTTTCTTCCTTCCTTCTTCTTTCCTCCCTCCCTCCCTCCCTCCTTCCTTGTTTCCTCCCTCCCTCTTACCTTCCTTCCTTCTTTCCTTCGTTCTTCCTTCATTTCCTTCCTCCCTTCCTTGCCTCTTTCCTTTCCTTCTTTTCCTCCTTCCTTCCTCTTTCCTTTCTTCTTCCTTCCTCCCTCATTTCCTTCCTTCTTCCTCCTTCCATCCTTCCTCTCTCCTTTCCTTCCCTCTCTTTCTTTCCTCCCTCCCTCCTTTCCTTCCAAAAAGGAAAGGAGGGGGGAAGGAGGGAAGAAGGGAAGGAGGGAAGGAAGAAGGAAGCAAGGAAGGAAGGAAGGAAGAAGGAAGGAAAGGAGGGAGGAAAGAAAGAGAGAAGGAGGCAAGGAAGGAAAGGAGGGAGGAAGAAAGAAAGGAAGGGAGGAAGGGAGGAAAGGAGGGAGGAAGAAAGAAAGGAAGGGAGGAAGAAAGAAAGGAAGGGAGGAAGAAAGAAAGGAAGGGAGGAAGAAAGAAAGGAAGGGAGGAAGGAAGAAAGGAAGGGAGGAAGGGAGGAAAGAAGGAACAACTCAAAACAGACGGGGTCAGTTTGACCCAGGAGGACGACACAGGGGTTAAGCTGCTTTTAGGGTCTCACTGATAAACTGGTGTGGACCTGTTCGTTACCATGGTGTCTTTGATCACTGTGTTGGTCCATCCCTCGTAGTCCTCAGGAATGTGTGAGCCGTTACCATAGGGACAGTCAAAGCAGCGCTCCACATCGTAGCCATAGTTACACAGCATCCTGAGAATCACCTAACACACACACACACACACACACACACACACACATATATATGACTGGAAGGATTAAACAATGAGAACAGTTTTCCTCCCAACAGTGAGAAATGAGATCAGTTAAAGGTGACTGAAACTAAAGCTGCTGCTTCCAGTGACGTCTGTGAATCTGAAGAAGTTTACCTCGTCCTTGAAGGCGTACTGCAGGGCTGAGGGGAAGTGTGTCGTGTTTATTCTGGAGAAATAGTTGACGTTGGCTCCAAACCTCAGCAGCAGGTCCATCAATTCATAGTTGCCCAATCGCAGCGCAACCTTAAAGACACAGAAAAGGTCTCACGGAGGATCAAATGGAGGATTGAACCGACAGCGTATCCATCCAGCCAATACTAATATGCAGCGGCTCAAGTTTTCTTTTAGTCTCTGTGCAGGCATGATGGCACTAAAGTCACACCTGAACACCAACTCTTTATGCTAAACGAAGTTACTGTACTGAACACACAGACATGAGGTTAATATCCATCTGAACATCTCGGACTCAGAATGAAAATAAATGACTGAGATATCAAAAATGTTCAACTATTTCTTTGAGTTTGGGGAATTTATCTTCTTTAAATCTTTGATATTTGAAGATAGTTCATGGAAGGAAGGAAGGAAGGAGGGGGAGGAAGGAAGGAAGGAAGGAAGGGAGGGGGAGGAAGGAAGGAAGGAAGGAAGGGAGGGGGAGGAAGGGAGGAAGGAAGGAAGGAAGGAAGGAAGGGGGATGGAGGAAGGGAGGGGGAGGAAGGAAGGAAGGAAGGAAGGAAGGAAGGAAGGAAGAAGGGAGGAAGGAAGGAAGGGGGAGGGTACGGGGAGGAAAGAAAGAGAGAAGGAGGGAGGGAGGAAAGAAGGAAGGAAGGAAGAAAGGAAGGAAGGGGGATGGAGGAAGGGAGGAAGGAAGGAAAGAAAGACAGAGGAAAGAAGGAAGGAAGAGTCAAAACAGACAGGGTCAATTTGACTCGGGAGGACGACACGAAGTATAAGTGACTTTCTCTGTGCTTTCAGTCATGATGATGCACTGATATTGTAACACACACACACACACACACACACACACACACACACACACACACACACTCACACACACACACACACAGCTACCTGCAGACATTTAACAGGGTCTTGGTTGGCCATGGCTCCGGCCTCCAGCAGCATCCTGGCTGACGGCAAGTCGTTATTAGAAACAGCAAAGAAGAGCGCTGACTTCCTCTCGTCGTCATAGCTACGGCGAATCCTGGGATAGAGCATGTAGTTTGGGTCATAACCTGCATCCAGCAAGGCCTGATGGGAGTCAAGAGAAGGTGGACGTTTAGTTGAGGTGTAATCACTAATAATTGTAGCCTATGACAGACCACACACACACACACACACACACACACACACACACACACACACACCTTGATGCAGTTTGTGTGTCCTCCTGCAGCAGCAGAGTGTAGAGGACTCATCCCGCTGTCGCTCACGTCATCGAAAGAAGTTACTGGAATCAGCAGCTGTAGAGCTCTGAAGAACACCAAAATACAAATGATGTAAAGTTGGGGACATGTGAGAGACAGATATCTTGACTCTCAGTGTCTAGTATGGCACCAGCTCCAAAAACGAACTGAATCCTACACTTCCCACAATGCAACTTGCAGCATAACATCACTAAATTGACCTTCCCTGTCTTGTAAATGCCCACATGGAGACAAATGATCTATTATGACATTTACTGTAGGTGTCCTCTGTGAGCCACACGGTGGATCGGCATGTGTCCTGTGAGTTTGGCAACATTGGGGTCCGCACCGAATTCCAGCAGCAGACTGATGACAGCTGGATCTCCACATGAAGACGCCTCGTACAGGATAGACGCGTCATCCTGCGCCTGTGATCGGACGTCCGCTCCTGAAGAACACACGTTAAAGGACACGTTCACAATCTTGGATGTGTCCTTAAGAACTATGAAAGAGGATTTTCCTCGCTGTAATCATTCCTCCTGTTCATTCTGGCTATTAAAAGATCCTCTTTAACCCTCCTGCTGTCCTCGAGTCAAGGGAGGAAGGGAGGAAGGGAGGAAGAAGGAAGGAAAGGAGGGAGGAAGGAAGGGAGGAAGGAAAGGAAGGAAGGAAGGAAGGTAGGAGGGAGGAAGAAAGGATGGAAGGAAAGAAGAAGGAAGGAAAGAAGGAAGGAAAGGTGGAAGGATGGGAGGAAAGAAGAAGGAAGGAAAGGAGGAAGGATGGATGGAAAAAAGAAGGAGGGAAAAAGAGGGAGGAAGGAAAGAAGGAAGGGAGGAAAGAAAGAGAGAAGGAGGGAGGGAGGAAAGGAAGGAAGGAGGGAAGGAAGGAAGAACAGAAGGAAGGAAGGTAGGAGGCAGGGAGAAAAGAAAGAGAGGAGGGAGGGAGGGAAGAAGGAAAGGAAGGTAGGAAGGTAGGAAGGTAAGAAGGAAGGACAGAAGGAAGGACAAAAGGGGGATGGAGGAAGGAAAGGAGGGAGGGAGGAAGGACAGACGGAAGGAAGGAAGGAAGGGAGGAAGTATAGTAACAAAAATACTCTACCATTAAAATATATCTAGTTGATTTGACTCATTTGGAGCTTCAGATAAACTTTTAAATACATTTTTGCACAGAAGGAGGACTGAGGATTTTGTTCCCTGTCGCTTATAATGTAAGAACATTATGAAGGAATCCTTTTGACACATTAAATCACAAAGCTCCAGCCGGTTTGAGAGAAAGAGAGAGAGTAATTAATGTTTCTCTACATATTTGAACTGCAGATGAAATAACAGAAGCAGCAGAGGCAGAGATAATTTAAGGATTGCTGCTGTTTGCCCATTAGCCACGATAGTTTCCAAAGTTTATATTTATAACCCTGCCAATGCCATGGCTCACCTACTTTTTTTTGCCAAACCATGTGAGTAAATTTTGCCAGGAAAAATTAACGTAACTTACACCACCAGGGCTGGAAAAAATACTGCAAACTTTGTACATATTTTGGAATCAGATGATCATAATTTTGGAAAGCCTGAAATATAATGTGTTATTTGATAGACTGACTCAAGCATTCACATGATTTCATCCCCCTTTCTTCACCCAAATCATTTTTTTTCAGTTATGGCCCAAACTATAATCTGCCATGTCAGGTTTACCTTTTAAAGACAGTGCTCAAGAGGTCAAGTAATAACAAAATAATAGGCTCACTATAGAAACCTCCATCCTCTCTCACCTCTCCTCAGTAGGGTCTCCACCACCTCCAGGTATCCTGCCTGAGCAGCCAGGGCCAGAGGAGTGAGCCCATAGTGGCTGCGAGGGTCCGGCTGTGCTCCGGCCTGCAGCAGCAGCTTCACCAGCTCTGAATTTCCCACCCGAGCTGCCTCATGGAGGGGCTGGCGGCCGTGGCAGCCCTCCTGGCTCACCCTGGAGCCATGCAGGAGCAGCAGGCTCACTATGTCAACGCGCTCTGAACGGATAGCTGCAAAGAGACAAGAGAAAGAATTTAGATAATTAATAACTGGGGACTGTTTTCATGTGTCATCAAAAGGATCCCATAAAGGGAAAACTCTCCCCTTCACCTTCTTAATAAAACTGATGAAAAAGTGAAAAAGTTGTCATTAAGCAGGTAGTACCGAGTCTGAAGAGTGGAGCTAATGTGGATGTGCCTTAAACCTGCATTATCTCTAATGGCCAGCAGGGGGCGACTCCTCAAATCAGATTGTATTGAAGTCTGTGGTAAAATGACCCTATTTTTCACTTTATTACCTTAATAAACAATATTACATAATGAGTTTATGGTCTCAATCATTAGTCATCAAGTCTTCTTTAATACAGCATGGAGTTCATTTTGTAGATTATGGTCACATTAAGAGTACAATAGATGATTTGTAAATGGACCCTGGAGATCTCTCTCTCTCTCCAGCTCCACGCTCTCCTCCAAATATGGTCACTTCTCATCACTTTTGGCTCCAAAAAACCAAGATGGTAATGATCAAAATGTCAAACTTAAGGCTTCAAAGCCAATGCATGATGTTACAGTGGCTACATCCATTATTTTTTATACAGTCTATGGTTGTGATTTTATGTATTTTATGTGTTTTATGTCACATTTAAAAACTATTCAATCAGACAATAAGCTTAATATTTGTCCTTTTATACGTTTTCCATTTAATCATGGCATAGTAGATGCATGAATAAAAAGGAAATACATATTATAATGTAGTTGTTTTTTCACTTTATTTATTTGATTTGTTCAGTTAGGCAGTTTAAATCTTCCAAATTTATAACCTACGTATATGGAAACATCTGCATCTGCTTCTACTCAATAGTTTGATCACCTACATTGATTTATATTAGGTGAAGACTTTAGTGGTTTTGTGATATGTAAGTTTGGATGACAGTTTCCAAATGTGGAGCTCAGTGGACGACAATAAACAAAAAAATCATAATTTGATCAAGATGTATTTGAAATTGTGCTCTGAGCTGTTGAGAGAGCTGGAAATCAAACTGCTAAAGGACAGTAAACAGGAAACAAGAGGGAAATCTCTCCTTTGTTCCCAATGACTGAACGGGTTTTGAGAAAGAGAAATGTTGGTCATCCTACCTACAAACAGCGGTGAGTCCTGGTCAAAGTCCTGCGTGTCCGGCCGAGCTCCATGTTGAAGGAGGAAGTTGGCGTTTTCTATCAGACCCTCTTGTACAGCCAGGAAGAGAGGAGTCTGACGGCGGAGGGTCTGAAGATCCACAGAGCGTGGGCCTGAAGCTGGAGACACCGAATATATCTTATCATCCATCTCATGTTGTTTCATTAATGATGTTTTAACAGGTTCAGAGGCTGAAACAAACCTTTGAATATGAACTCTAGGATTCTTTGGTTTTTCTGAGCTGCTGCTTCATGGAGAGGAGTCCAACCTCTGCTGTCAGTCTTTAGAAACTGATCCTTTTGTCCAGAACATAACTTCTTCAGGAGCTTCTCGTTACCTGGTTGATTGAATAGATAGAAACTTAAATCTGACACACATGTACTGTACAGTGCTGCCGCCCAAATCAGCCAAAATCTGAACCCCTAAAAATGTTTTCCTCTTTCAGGCAAATGAAAGAATTGTGTCTGATAATACTGGATAATAGGAAAGGAGGGAGGAAGGAAAGAAGGAGGGAAAGGAGGAAGGATGGAAGGACAAGAAGAAGGAAGGAAAGGAGGGAGGAAGGAAGGAAAAGAAGAAGAAAGGAAAGGAGGGAGGAAGGAAAGAAGGAAGGGAGGAAAGAGAGAGGAAGGAAAGAAAGAGAGAAGGAGGGAGGGAGGGAGGGAGGGAGGAAGGAAAGGAAGGAAGGTAGGAAGGAATGACAGAAGGAAGGAAGGTAGGAGACAGGGAGAAAAGAAAGAGAGGAGGGAGGGAGGGAAGAAGGAAGGAAGAAAGGGAGGAAAGAAGGAACAGTCAAAAGAGACGGGGTCAATTTGACCCGGGAGGGCAACAGGAAGGTTCAATGTGCTTTCAAAGGAAGTTGATGAACGCCAAACTCCACAGAGTCATTTAACAGTTGATCTGAAGCTTATCGGAGGCGTCTGCATGATGAATAATTAAAGTCTTTTGGGAAATAATGACAACATTCACTAATTTGCTTAATTTGTAAAGGACTACATGGTGTAGAAGTTTATATTACCCCTAGGAAGGGTATATATCAGACATTTTGAAAAGTTACACATTTATGAGCTTTAGAAATGGACCTAACTAATAAATAAATATAAAGTTGTAACCATCAAAACCTTGTGAAGAAACCTAGTTGATCATATTTATCATATTATATTCGGCAATTTCTGTAAATATCCCAAAATATCCTTCCTTCCTTCTTTCTTTCCTTCCTTCCTTTCCTTCCTCCCTGCCTTCTTTCTTCCCTTCCTCTTTTCCTTTCTCCCTCCCTCGTTCCTTATTTCCTCCGTCCTTCCTTCCTTTCCTTCCTTCCATCTGTCCTTCCTCCCTCCCTCCTTCTCTCCTCCCTTCCTTCTTTCCTTCCTCCATCCTCCTTTCTTCTTCCTTCCTTCCTTCTTTCTTCCCTTCCTCCCTCCCTCCTTGTCTCTTTCTTTCCTCCCCCCTACCATCCTTCCTTCCTTCTTTCCTCCGTCCTTCCTTCCTTCCGTCCTTCCTTCCTCCCTTCCTCCCTTCCTTTCAATGAGTGTCCTATAAAGGGTTAATAGTAAATCACAACCGAAGCGTTCACCTTCATACAAACATCATAACCCTAACCCTCCTCACCTTGTTTGATTGCAGTGAAGATGATGTTGTTGTTTGCAGAGTCCGACCCTGAGCTGTGAGGAAAGAAGATGTTAAAAATATCAAACTGTAAATCTACCAAAACTCTGTGAAATTGAACATTGGAGCAAAAAGCACACAAACCTTCCACAAAGTTTCCTGTTTTTTTAACAACTAATCGGAGTTTAAAGGAAAAGTATAAACCTTTAGATTTCTTTTTACACTGCTTTGCAATAATATCTCCATAGCTGTTGTATTTTTGACTTTACAGCTTTTTGACAGTTTCTGGACTCCATAGATTTATTCTCTTGTTCAGTGGGAGAAACTTACTTAGACTAAATCATCAATATAAACTGATAAGAGTGAATAATTGCTTCTAAGGAGATCAAATCAGGAGGACACTGAGGGAATGACACCAAGCAGCTGTTTCTAACTCTGGTGTCTGTTGGACTGACCTGCAGCCGTCTCTCATTGTGGAGTCTATCTGAGTTTGTTGAGTCTGTTTGTTACTCTCCAGCAAACTCTGTTCAATCATGTACTGAAGATCTGCATCTTCCTCATCGCCTTCATCCTCCGTCCCAAATCGCCTGTACTCCATGTTGTCCATACGAAGGGTCCTCCTGACTCTTTAAAAAAAAAAATGAAGGTGTATTTCACTGATTTTGTCATTAGCAGGTTGGAGGAAACTGCAGCACTCACGGTCAAACGTATGTGGAGGCCTGAACATGAACATACTGCAGGATATATAATAGCTCTATTATATCTATTATAATAGTTATATCAAGTTCAATTTATTATTTGTCCCAAGATGTGCAATTTGTGCTGCAGCAATCATAAAAAGACACAAGACAACAGTTAAACATGTGATTCCTAAACCATGGGAGCTACTCTGCTGCTGTGACAGACAGCCTCCAGATTTTGGACCAGGCTGCAGAGATTTACTCCCATTCAGCCAACAAGAGCTTCCACATGTCCAGCACTGAAATTGGGTGAAACTTTTAATTATATTATTGCATAAAAACAAGGACTGTGGATTTTAGTCCTCCATCACTCACACTGAACATGTATTAAGAATCAGGCACCTGTAGGTTTCTTTAGGGGATCTACACCAAACCCAGACTTACAGCATGCATACATTCAGCTAAGTGAACCAGTTTTGTGCCAGGAATCAGATAGTATGACATTCACATATAGTGCAAATGAAAAGAGCAAGTGGAGGTCGAGGGGGCAGGTGGGTTCAAATGAGAAGTTCATGTGCTGTATCAGACCAGCAGTCAATATATTGGCTTTTCTTAATATGTAATTATAAACATGTTTCCTTCTTCAAACTATTCACAAATATTGTACAAGGAAGTCAGAACTATTGGCAGTAAACTGAAGTAAAAACAAAGGGACTAACAGGATATTTCAACATTTGTTTTCAGAGATATTTAAAGCTGTATATTTCTGTTCTGACACACGAGGTCATATAGTGGGTTTTTTTTACCTTTCGGTTGTGTCTCAGGTTGTTTGTTTGGTTCCCTCTACTCAGCCGTGGCGTCCCTGGAAATTTAAAAGTGGGTCTGTTGTTGTTGAAGTGAGGGAGGAGGGCTCTGACCTGGTTGGCTGAAACCAGAGCTGCACGTTCACATGGGTCCCGTCCATTAGCGTTTGGCACTTCCCCGATCGTCCACACTGTCTTTAAACAGCAGAGACTCCAAACACAGACACGAGACTTACCTTAAAGATCTGGGTGGATGTCTGTCTTAGAAAAGTGACA
This sequence comes from Scomber japonicus, assembly GCF_027409825.1. NCBI lineage: Eukaryota > Metazoa > Chordata > Actinopteri > Scombriformes > Scombridae > Scomber > Scomber japonicus. The sequence goes on along the minus strand of NC_070580.1, from coordinate 30,938,365 downwards.
TAAAATTGTAGAAATTCAGGAACAATGCAGGAACAATGAGAAGATTCATCGTCCATGTTTCAGCTGTCAAACTGCAGCGTTCTGGCTGAGAGGACTGGGGATCAGATACCTGTTACTATTTTTATCCCCTCCAGCAAAGTTTATGTAGTTCACTGCAGCAGACAGCTGACAGACACAGCATGACAGATCATGGTTGGTGTTAAATACTGATGCACCTGCACTCCAGGGTTTTTACTATGTGTATTGTATGAACCCCATCAGATTGAATCTCCCGTTGAGTGCAGCAAACGCAGCATCATGACCAACACGAAATGATTCTCCTGTGATGGAATAATCCCACCTGGTCCCAAGTCCTCTAGATCTTAACCCTCCTGTTGTCCTTGAGTCAAGGAAAGGAGGGAGGAAAGAAAGAGAGAAGGAGGGAAGGAAGGAAAGGAGAGGAGGAAGAAAAGAAGGAAGGAAGGAAGGAAGGAAGGAAAGGAGGGAAGGAAAGGATGAGGAAGGAGGGAGGGAGGAAAGAAATACAGAAGGAGGGAAGGAAGGAAGAAGGAAGAAGGAAGGGAGGGAGGGAGGAAAGAAAGAGAGAAGGAGGGAAGGGAGGAAGGAAAGGAGGGAGAAAAGAACGAAGGAAAGAAGAAAGGAGGGAGGAAGGAAAGAGACAAGAAGGGAAGAAGGAAAGGAGAGAGGGAGGAAAGAAAGAGAGAAGGAGGGAAGGAAGGAAGGAAATGAGGGAGAGAAGAAGGAAGGAAAGGATGGAGGAAGGAAAGGAGGGAGGAAGGAAAGAAAGAGAGATGGAGGGAAGGGAGGAAGGAAAGGAGGGAGAAAAGAACGAAGGAAAGAAGAAAGGAGGGAGGAAGGAAAGAGAGAAGGAGGGAAGAAGGAAAGGAGAGAGGGAGGAAAGAAAGAGAGAAGGAGGGAAGGAAGGAAGGAAATGAGGGAGAGAAGAAGGAAGGAAAGGATGGAGGAAGGAAAGGATGGAGGAAGGAAAGAAAGAGAGATGGAGGGAAGGGAGGAAGGAAAGGAGGGAGAAAAGAACAAAGGAAAGAAGAAAGGGGGGGGGGAAGAGAGAAGGAGGGAAGAAGGAAAGGAGAGAGGGAGGAAAGAAAGAGAGAAGGAGGGAAGGAAGGAAGGAAATGAGGGAGAGAAGAAGGAAGGAAAGGATGGAGGAAGGAAAGGAGGGAGGGAGGAAAGAAAGAGAGAAGGAGGGAAGAAGGAACAGTCAAAACGGACGGTGTCAGTTTGACCCGGGAGGACGACACAAGGGTTAAAACAAGATTTTGACCTAGAACTAGAATGATGAGCGAGTGCCAAAAAATTAACTATTCATGCAAAACCTGTCTTAGATTAACAGAGAATGAAGATGGCATGTGAGATAATGACTAAAGCAGGTCCTTTAGTCATTGTCTTACATGCAGGTCCGTAATGATTGTGACTAAAAAGGAAGATAGAGAGTTAAGTTCCATCTCTGTAGTTCTTATATTAAGGTTGTCTTTGTGTTAAGACTTCAGAAGATACATGTTTTGTCTGTCCTATTTTTTTTCTCTGACGTCAAGGACCACATTAGAAACAAGTGGTCTCATTTTTACTTGTTATCGCTGGCCTTTATTGTCTTCTAAATCAGATCAGCCGTGCAAGTGCTCTTAACAAATTCACATTTAAGTGAACTGAAATACAATTAACCTTTGACTTTCGGAGTCCTGAGACAGTTTTACCCATTTTGTAATTCAACTTTGGACAAAGGGAGACAGTCAGCAATTAATCATTTCCTCAAAACAGTCAGTTTAATTACTCCAATATACAGAAAATTAATTATTTACTTGAAGGCATTGTGTGAAAATTGTGAAGGATTTGCCAAAGCGGGCAAAAATTGAAAAAAATGACAGGGACGGGTAGTGTCTAAAAAGTCAAAAATAGGAAGGGTGGGGGATTGTCCCAAAACTTGATACAAGGGGCCAGAGGGGCGGGCTGAATGAAAAATGTGTAAAATCAAGCACCGTGTATTAAACCAACCCTATAGGCATTTTGTTGCAGGACACATTTTAAGCACAGGTGTCAGTAATATAATTAATGTTGGCTGAATTTCATAGTTTCAGGGTATTGGTTTTGTACACATTAGGACAGTCACTGGGACAGTGTGAGAAGCAAGCCATCCTTAACGTCATTAGTAACATCTTCCTACTATCATAAGTCTGTTGCAAAGAACCTTATATAAAATTATGTTTATTAAATTAAAACTCTGAATGAAATAGGCAACATATAGGTATTTTTATTTCCTGTCCGGCTGCTCAAGGTAAAACAACATGGCAGCTGTGGTTAAAGCGTCTGGTGCATCAGGATGTCACCAAGCTTTTTATTCTCCCATCTTACATTCATCTGTGTTTCAATTTTAATAATTACAGCTGATGACATGGATCGAACATCTGCATTTTACACCCTGTGAAGCTTTCAGTATTTTTTCCTCGACAATTTAACTACACTTGAGTATTAGGCTCTTAACTCTGTATAAAGAGATTAAAACAAAACAAAAAAAGACTTAATTTTGTAGCTCGCTCGACCACAGCTCCCTATAGCCGCTTGGCCTTTTGGCAGTGGTAGTGACAGAACTTCAATCCCTGGGTATACCATGAACCTTTTCCAACAGAGGCTTCCCCGTGTAATACAAATAAGAAATTTGTGCAACGAACATTTTCACTGGCTAAGCAGTCACATGTAAACAGCTGCACTAATTTTCATGCTTTCAAAGTCCTACACATCCTTTAGAAAGATGTGAATATTTCCTCGTGAGTAACAAAGAATTCAATGAAAACACGAGACAATCAGACTGTAATTGAAAATGTGTTTATTTTATTTTCTGCCACAACTATTTATGACCTTGGTCTCTCCTTCTTGCCTTTGTACAGTGCCAGCAGGGACACGTTGGCAACCTTGACCACCTTGAAACGAACTCCAGGAATATCACCAACGGCGTGACCTTTACGTCCGAATCCTGCCACCAGAACCTCGTCGTTTTCCTGCAGGAGCGGAGAAGAGGAAGAAGAGAGAAGGGTGTCAGTGCCAACCGAGCAGAGCTAACATATCTCATTGGCCATAAATTTCATATCAAAAAAGGAGGGATGAAGTCAAAATGCAAGTTTCAGATGCAGGAAGAGTTCACTCAACACTTAAATGTCTATAGATTTTGGGAAAAAACTCAAATCCAGATCAAGTTTGGCATCTGACCTGCAGACAATTTAGACCCCGATAGATTTTTCTGAAAGCTGTGAAATTATGTGATCAGATCATAAATCATTGTCTGACTTGAGCAGCCGTTGGGTTTGTACGATTAGTCTGGATGGGCAGTCAAACTAAAATGCCTTAGCCTTGGAGGGGAGGAGTGATGGCTGAGGAAACAGACATCTAACTCATCCAGACAAGCACTAGTTTCCTACTCAGGTTGACTTCTAGCTTTATTTCTTTGGTGCAGATTCTTGACAGAAACCTCTGGCTGCACCATCACTCGCATTTCACAGATTTTTTCCTGTTTAAAAAAAAACGTGTGCAGCTTTGCCATTTACCTCGATGAAGTTGAGGCAACCGTCATTGGGGACGAAGGCGGTGATCTTCTTGCCGTTCTTGATGAGCTGAACTCTCACACATTTCCTGATGGCAGAGTTAGGCTGCTTAGCCTCAACACCACTGTAGAGAGAAAACAACTTTCATTAAAAAAGATGCAAAAATAAACAGTTTGAACTAAGTGGGCATCTGTACAAGTGCCACATAGATCTGCCCTCTAAATACACTCTGTGCATAAAGTTGTATTTTGGGAGGATTTTATCTTAAATGTTTTATCCCCAGTCTGTGACACCAGCAGTAGATCAGTTATGAAAAAATAAGAAAATTAAAAGAATTTTATAAGATGAAAGCACCACAATGCTGAAAACATGAAAGTGTAAAAGACTGCAATGATTAACACTAAAACATTCTTCAGAGAGACGCATCAGGTTTTTCCCCCACCAAAGTTCAAGCAGGAGGTATTGAGATCGGGGGGTCTCTCAGCCATCACCTCAGCTTGGCAGGTCAGATGGTACTTACACTTTCTCAAGGACGATGCCTTTGGCGTGAGAGGCTCCTCCGAAGGGGTTGGCCTTCAGGGCTGTACCCAGATGGGCCTTCTTGTATTGTTTATCGTGCCATTTCTGCTCACGACGGTGGTTACGGAGCTTCCTGGCGGTACGCAGACCACGACACTTTCCTGAAAGAAAAAGAGCGACAGGAACATTTAGTTGGAGCCAACGCAGGACTGCTGTCTTATTTAGTTTGATATGAAAAACAAACAATTTGTGTCTCATATTTAAAGAGATCAGTGTTTACAAGCTACACGATGTTCCTACAGAACGAACATTCACTTAAGGCAATGATGCAAAAAAAAACTATATGCTTTTGTGCCAGAATGATACAGTGTACAACATTCAAACATGGAGACCTAACCTTAATTACTTTGACAGGCTCAACATTTTTCAAGTGTGTCTTAAAACAGTCTGGTGTCCATATGAACAGTGCAAGAGGTTTTCCTCACTGATCATTCCTCCTGTTCATACTGGCTAATAAAATACCTTTAAATGTGCTTTCAATGTAAGTGATGAAGTCAAAATCCACTGTGTCCACAGTCAATTAATGCAAAAATGCATTTAAAAGTAGATGTGAAGCTTGAGGCTTCAGCAGTCTGCATTAGTCATACCAAGTGGATATCTGATACATTTACAGTCTTTTTAGCATCAAATTCCCTCAATCAAAAGAGGGACATTAGCACAAAACACAATGTTATTAGCTTCTGATAAACTTTTAGCACAGGAGGAGGAAGTGCAGATATTGCTCCCCATCACTTACATTGAAAGTATATTCTGAAGCAATCTTATAATGGCCAATATAAATGATTAAAGCAAGAAAAACATTTATTTGGGCTCCTGACTGTTTGAAGACTTGAAAAACTGACTGAATTATAATTTAACACACGAGATACAAACTAGAAAAACATCCAACAGAACCGGACTGGTAACATGGTTAATAATCAGGCTTTGTTTGTCACAATTATCATCATTTAATTAATTTTTCACCAATTAAAAGCAAAAGAAAAACAATGTGGCATAAACTAAAAGACATTAAATCAAAATGACTTAATCAAAATATCCAGCGTTTCACTTCGACTACCTTAAACTCAAATGCCTGTTAAGTAACCATATTTACCACAAATAATTTTCACTGCTTATCCAAAGGGAACAAACACTTTCTACACTCACAATTCAACCATTTTAGTGAGTTTTAATCGCAGACATTCATCTAAAACCTGCAGATTACGTTTATCTACAATGATCCAACTTTAACTAACGATAACAATCCGAGTCTCCACAGACATCAGAATCCAAGTAAAGCTCAATATTAGTACTTTAACATGTTGTTAATTCATATTTTAATGTGAGATAAAAATCATTTTAATGTGAGGATGAACCGGCCGTGATGCTAAGCTAACATGCTAACACGCCGCGCTATGGCCGCTCCACGTTGCGGACAAACAAGAGCCGTAAAAACGATTAAATTCACCCGCTAATGTGGAGTTTAACTGTCAGAAACACAACGATAATAGTTTATAAGATCTTCATGTATAACATCGATGTGTAAAACCCGAGCAGTGAAGGTAATTATGTGTTATTTTTCAGGTATAAAGTGAGAGACGAACCCATGATGCAGCGAGTCAGGGAGGAAAGGAAGGATCCAGCATGCACCGCGGCAATGTCTAGTCTGAGGACCCCGGATAGGAGGAGAAAAGGGGCTACACAGAACGCCTGACTGAAAATAAGACACGTTTTAACCATAGACTGTGTTCATTAACAGTGTTAAGGAGTAACTAGTTACATGTAATAGCGTCATGTAGTTTAATGACAAAATAAATGTAACTGTAATCGGTTACAGTTACTGAGAAAAAAATGTAATTGAATTAGTTACTTATGAAAATGTTGACGATTACAAAGGAGGTTATATCTGAAGTCCGACCTTTAAGGTTTTGCTCCGGAGGTTTTTTCCTCAGTTTTTAGTATTTAACATATTGCTGAATACATATATTGCTGTTTTTAATTCTTTGAAATCAACATTTTTTTATATTTAGTAAATAAATTATGACTTGGGCTTAAATGGTGTCACAGTACCAATTAAGCCCATACCAGACTTTCTTTCATACCTTTATGTTATGGTTTAATATCTTATCTACATGAACTAATGAATACATTTTCATATGAGAGATAAATGTTGCTTCATAAGAAATGATCTCCCTTATAAATCATGTCAGTATCCATGAAAAGCACCTAAACTTAAGTTTTGGCGCTTAATAGGTAGCCTACACTTACCCAACAGGTGAAAACATTCATTAGAAAATTAGAAAAGTAATCAAAAAGTAATCAAATATAATAAGTTACATTACTCTGAGTAATTTAAATAATTACATTACTTATTGCATTTTTAAACAGAGTAACTAGTAATCTGTAACCTATTACATTTCCAAAGTAACCTTCCCAACCCTGATTATACACTAACTAACATACTTCATATTGTCAGAATATGATCAAAACCATGATACAGGTGTGCATGTAAACACACTTACTGGTCATTAATTAAGGTTTGATAGCTGTTAAGATGTTACGCAGCCTGTGAGGTAACAGGAAACACTCCTCCTCTATATTCATATCATTACTTTCCCAATCAGCGCTGTCCTGAGTGACATCCCTTCCTCTGTAAACTATAAGTGCTAAATACGTAAAGACATCCCAGACTTTTCAACAGACTTGCTGAAAAACTTATTGTTAAAAAATGTAGTCAATAACATAATCTAAGTACCACAATAACAATAATAATAATAAACGATTTACTTAATAAAATTCTTGTAACAATTTTTAAGTATTATGTACATCTCACTTGCCAGTATCAAGTATAATGTACTTAATTCTAAACTTAACATCTGTGAAAATATTGAGTTAATGTTACTTAATTATATTTAAGCATAAATATTTTTTATTTAAACTAATTAATTCATTTTTTCACAGACAGAAATGTCACTGTTGTAAATCTTATCATTTAGAGTTATGAAGTAGCTAAGTAGATTTTATTATACATTTTCATTGTCAATTACTTAGTTGTATGAAATTATGTTACTCATTATAATTATGTAATTGATAAATATTAATAAATCTTTTTATACATCACAAATCATACAACGACAATATAAAATACAATCAAACTATTTATTTTTTTAGTAAACATTAATTAATAACTCCATTCAAATGACCCGACACAGTCTACAATCAAGTGCATTTAGTAAAAACTCTTGGTTTGAAATGATAAACGATGCCCCTGGGGACTGGACCTCTTATTTTAAACATCTAAAATGTCAGCATTTATAAATGTAACAGTGGCATGACTAGCATTAGTCAGCAAAACATGGAGACCCCCACTTATATCGTTTTACAATGGAGCTGAAATTACCATAGCATGACTGAATGCTCATTCAGGTGTCAAGAAAATCAAATCACCATTCACTTACAGTCCCCAAGCCTGCATGTACCACAGTGTATGTATATTGTATAATAATTGTATTATTCTGTACATGTTGTTGACTGAAGGCATCTTAAGTGCTCTGCTCTGTCAGTTTAATCATCATCTCTTAATCTACTGAAATTAAATTCATTTGGCTGAGCTGCTCTGAAAATAAGAGTGAGAGAGAACAATGCCTTTAACCGGTGGGCAGGACCCTCTCTGCTGAGTCTGACTCTGTCCTTCCCTGATTGGCTGATTCATCAGTCTGTCAGGGGGGGCTTACAGACGGTGGGCTGATTAAAGTAGATTAGGAGAGAGAGAGAGAGCGAGAGGACAGGGGGAGAGAGTGTGCTGGCATCACGCTCTGGTCACCACAGCGATGGCTTCACCGTGGAATCACTGCTGCATCCTCCTCCTCCTCTCTCTCCTCTTCCTCCTCCTGCATCTGCAGTCTTCCTCCTGTCTCGACCGACCACCGGCTGACAGGTAGGTGAACAAACTGAGAAATAGACTCAGAGATGTAGTTTTACCTTGATGATTGGTGTTGTTGTTTTTGACCTCTGCTGAAGCTTTAATCTTTGACACTTGACACATCAGTCAGGATTACTGATGCGTTTCTGCTGCTGGACCCACGAAACCATATGTGGAGTTTCATTGATTGTGTTTCTTTCAAGCTGCATTAACTAATTTTTGTATTTGGTCATTTGGGGACGGAGGGACACACCGAGAACCTCTGATGTATTATCACCTTATAAAGTAGTTGTGGAAAATATGTTTTACACATTTTACACACCCAGTAAACACCTGATCATCCCACTGGAGTCTTGTTTGCGTCCTCCACATGAATACACATCCAAGACTGACTCTCCTTTTAGCTCTGATTGTTCTCCAGTCAAACAGCCGCCTGCTGCTGGAAACACTGAGACTGAACCAAAATTGTGAATGTGCCCTAAAACCAAAACCAGGAGCTAAAAGAGGCAAAAAAGCCCTGCAGAGCTGCAGAGCTTGTCCAAACCAGAGCTGGAACAAGACTGAATATTGGTCATAATGGACACAAGTCAGTATCCAAATCTCCAGTTACGTCCAAGACTGATGACTCTGCATCTCAGGATTTATGTCCACTTCCACTGTTCAATGGTATTGCAGGAAGTTGTGTGTCCTTTGTGTAGAGAGGGGGGAAATAAGGGTGTGGAAGTCATGGTGGTGGTAGATGGGTATTTAGCAAGTAGTTCTGCAGTGATTAGTCAGTATAAAAATAACTATTTCAACAGTTCTGATGAAAAATTAATAATTTTAATTAATTTTTAAGCAGAAACGCCAAATATTTGCTTGTTCTAGCTTCTTATATGTGATGATTTAATGCTTTCTTTGTCATACATGAAAAACAATTGTAATATCTTTGGGCTTGGGTCGGTTGGTTGAATAAAATCTATTTATAAAGATGTCACCTTTGACTTTGGAAAATGAGCAGAGTCAGCCCTACACGTCTGACTTTCATTTAGGAGCTTGCATGCCGTTGCAGACCTGAAGATATTGTTCCCATTTTCATTAACCATGACCACAATGTTTAGCTAACATAAGTGTCATAACTGCCTTAAAATGCCTTAAAATACTATTATATACTATTATTTGCCTTAACCATGATCCCCCTCACCTCAATCACACATAACATATTTGCTGTGTGCAGATTTCATTGAAAGCTAGAATTGTAAAAACGCTGGTATTGGTCCTGAAAGAATCTGTGGTCATTAAATGTTACTCTGTGTCTGCTGGAATAGCTGCTCGTAGTGTCATTCTTTGCAGTGTGCAGCTGTTGACGGCAGAGGAGGGAGAAACTGCAAAATCTCCTTTTGGCTGAGAGCCACCCTCTCCTTTATGAGTGTGTGTGTGCTCATGTTTGTATGATTATATAATCAGTGCAATCCCACGATGTACACCTCTTCTGACCCAGTACACCAGAGGAGTGAAACCTTTTATTTGGGCTGTTGGGAGGACTTGCTCTAATACATTTATTATACGCAGAGAAAAATGTGTTTTTTTCTGCATCTGCAGAGGTTTTTATCCTGACAGGCACTAAGTCCTCAGACAGAGGCGGAGCGTGCACCAGACTCATTTAGATTAGGCTGTCCATGGCCAGACAACTTTGGTTGATTATTTTGCACAGAATTAGGCTACGCTCCTCCCAAACTGAGCAGAGGAGACTCAGTGTGTTTTGGTTTTTGACAGACACACATGGATAAACCCTCATATTAGATTAAACAACTGTGTGTTTTGCTTGACATACCTTAAACATGATGTATGTAAAATGTTTTTCTACAGATTTGACCAAACATATTCCAAAATGGAGTACGTACATTTTGAACTGCAGATGGACATTTGGCATCTACAGACTTTACATTAGTTATAAGGTGAACAGAAGTACATGTGAAGTATATTCTGGGCTTTCATGTGAAGCAATATGAAAACTGAAATGTACTTTTTCTCCATGAATCCTGCTGGTCTCTGCATGTCTCTAAAAATATATTTTCTCAATCAGCTTCTTAAAAGTGGAGTCTTTCATCACCACACACTCTTTTCTGCCAAAGTTTTAACAGTTTTGGTGATTTCACACGAGGGATCTCTGTGGGGGGTTTATCTATTCTCTTCTCACTGGTTTGAAGCTGGCGGATTCAGGTCTAAAATCTATAATGCTACATACTTACGAACCAAGATTAATATTTACCAATTTGACACAAAACTGAGAACACAAGGTTGTTTTTCCAAAGCTTTCAATCACATCACATGACCTTCCTCGTGGCCTTCCTTCTGCTTTAACTTTTAGCTTTCTTATTTACAAGTAATGTCCACTGAAATTAAATGGCATACATATCTGATCTGTAAATCCTTTGTCTTCTGTTCTCCTTTGAGAAAAAGTTAGAAAACAAAAGAGATAAATGTAGACATTAAATTCTCTGATTTCATGATTGCACCCCTGAGTTTTACATTATTTAAATTAAATACCTTCCGCCATCCGCTTACATAGCTGTAGACTTTATTACAATAAAAGCTAATGCAATCATAGGCAGAGCAGATGGTCACACTGAGCCTGACCGCATCCTGCTACTCAACTCAAGAGCTACAGATGCTGAACAACAGCCCACCTTTCCTGCTAAATGCTCCTTCATATCTCACCTTCAAACATGAACACACAAAAAGACCTTCACTGGGGAAAAGTGCTAATTAGCTGCTCAGCTCCAGCCCATTAAACAGCATGTAAACATCCTGCAAATGTCTCTTCAGACCAGTTGGATGCTGGTTTGGTTGTTGTTGCTCAACACACTGCCTGCCCATCATTTAGCCGTGCAGCTCGTTTACTTCGTCTCTGTTCATATGGTGTAACAGCGGTAGTCTTTCAAATGACGTCAATCAACCAAAGACACTGACATCTTCCTCCAGCTGAGTTAGACAAAAAGGAGCATTTTGCGGAGATATGGTTGATCTCCGGGGAGTCATCGGAGTTAAAGTGATGAATACCAGACGATTAATAGCCTACTCTCACTTCAGCTGTAGTTTTATGGAGGGAGGCGTTATTGTGGTACATGTCATCGTTTCAGTGCTACAAGACAAACAAAGACTAAATTAGCTACAAGGCTCAGCTAAGCATCTTCTCCCATTAAAGTAAACTCTGACGGAAGTGTGACGACACTATATAGACACCCAGGTAGCGGTCATTACAATGTCTTCTTCATAACACAAAAGTATTAACATGTAAAGAAGGATGATTACTGTGATTCAGTTCGACTTCAATATTGTAAAAAAAAACAAAAAAACTACGGCCGGTTCTCTGGGTTATTTTGAAGCTTCGTCCTTGATGTTGCCTTACTCGACCTGTTGATCTGCACAGGCTCAGGATTCTTTATATAAAACCTGAATGTGCTGCATGTTTTTGTGAAAGACAATCATGGCTTGTATTTGGTGTTAAGCTGATCCTGATATGAACTCATTGTCCGTTATATTTCGCCTACAAGAGTCTAATTTCCCTGTCTCTGTAATCTGGGTCAGAGAGGGTCCTCTCAGGATCAGTACATTTCTGTACCAGACAGATCTGTTACCTTAAGGATTAATCCACAAGGTGAACGGCTGGAGTACAGGACAACCCAGATGCATTGTGGGTGCTTGATACCTCATGGGTTACTCTCCTGGTCATTATCTTCTATTTTTAACCATCATCATTTATATTTGTCCTGGGTAATTTAAAATATTGATATGATGTTGCCTTACATGTTAATCCTTTTCTAATATTTTGAGTTTTTTCACTACTGTCTGAAGGTTCTTATCGCCGTCTAAATATACTCCAGTTTAATTTGGTTTTTATGAGACACTATTCAGTTGTATCTAATAAGCACATATCTAATCCTAAACATTTCTGGATTTAGCTAAAGTTCATGCCACACACTGTCAACTGATAATGAGTTAGAATGATACCCTGAAGATGAAAATATCAATACCACCATTTTAAAGAAATGTATTTTTAGCAACTGAAAACAAAATGTAATAGTAACTAATTGTTGAAAAAAAGAAGAACGACTCATGGATAAGAAGCAGAAGTCCAAAATTAAAAGTCTTAAGTGAGAAACAAATTATTAACACATTGGTTGTAGTTTTCTAGAAGACAACATGACATGTGATTGATGGTGGGGAACATTGAACATTGTTTCAGTTATTGATTAATCCTCCTGTCACTTCTGTTTACAGTCCTGCTGTCTTTCCAGTTCATGGTAAGTCCATCTGTCTGTATCTGTCTATCTGTCAGTCATTATGACCACTGACTGTCTTCTTGGCTTGAAAGTCTTCCCATAAACTCCACCACTGGATTGTCTGCTATCAACATTTCAGGAATTGTTAACCCTCCTGTTGTCCTCGAGTCAAGGAAGGAAGGATGGAAGGGAGGAAGAAGGAAGGAAAGGATTGAGGAAGGAAGGGAGGGAGGGTGAAGGAAGGAAAAGAGAAAGGAAGGAAGGAAGGAAGGAAGGAAGGAAGGAGAAAGGAAAAGAGGAGGGAAGGAAAGAAGGAAGGAAGGAAAGAATTAAGGAAGGAAAGGAAGGAAGGGAGGTAGGAAAGGAAGGAAGGAGGGAGAAAGGAAAAGAGGAAGGAAGGAAGGAAGGATGGAAGGTGGGAGGGAGGGAGAAAGGAAAAGAGGAAGGAAGGAAGGAGGGAGAAAGAAAAAGAAGAAGGAAGGAAGGATGGAAGGAGGGAGGGAGGGAGAAAGGAAAAGAGGAAGGAAGGAAGGAAGGAAGGAAGGAAGCAAGGAAGGAAGAAAGGAAGGAACGGTCAAAACAGACAGGGTCAATTTGACCCGGGAGGACGACACAAAGGTTAAAAAAGTGTTTGGTTTAGTTTGGCGAATATATATTTTTGGCCTTACAAAGGATTGAGAGCTTTTACCAGTGAGAGGAGCTTTAAAATATCTATATAAATACGACTTGTTTCATAAAACTAAATTAATCTAGTTATTGTCTGTCTCTCCAGATGAAGGGATGGCGGAGAGTGATGGAGGGATGAGGATGGAGGAGAGTTTGGTTCCTGCTGGACAACCATTCAAACGACTGCTGCAGGTAAAATCAGTGGAGGAAAGAGGAAGTTTTAACTCTACTGATATTCAACTTTAAATAAAGAGCAGTGGGAGCAAAAGTAGCTGTGCCAACATGTAGAAACACATCACAAAAGTCCTGCATGCGACATTTTACTTTAGTGAAGATAAGCAAGAATCAGCTGAAAATCTAAAATAAAGTAATTAAATATGAAGAAGGGTTTAGTTTCACTGTTGAGTGAAATAATTGTAGTTTTAGGGTTTTCTTACTCTTTCAGGTCAGTTGAAGAAGAGAAAGGAAGGAAAGAAGGATAGTATAAATGAAGTTTAACAGGAAAGATATAAAAGGATAAAAAGAAGGAATGATATGGTATAAAAAGGAAAACCAGTTGCTTCAGAGGTTGTAATGATACACATGTTTACAGTCATATTCATATGAGATCAGATATGCAAACAAGAGTATCTATAAGTTAAGTATTGGGTGAATTAGTCAGGAGTTTCTCATTAGCAATCGACAAAAACTATCAACACAAAGTGAAATAGTGTTTCACATCATTTTTTGCCTCCTCTCCAGTCTCTAGATGTATCACGGAGAAAATTACTTCAGATGCCAGGATATGCCGTTCCCTTTCCTCCCCTCAAGGTGATGTAGTCTACAGTCGATGATTCAGCTTTAACACAGTAAAGTATGGCAGTGTACTGCATTGCTGCCACTATGACAATAGTGCTGTGTTTGTCTAATTTTATTCTGACTGCCCCAGTTTTTACCAAGAGGAGAGTCATAATACTCATCTCTCTGCCCACCAGGTGTTGTCCAATGGGGAGCCGTGTCTCCTGTTCCAGGCCAGGAGGCTGTCTCTCCGCTATGAGAGGCAGAAGCAGCTGGACCTGACGGAGCAAGCCTTCTCTCCTCAGAAACCTGTCGACACCAGTCAGTCTGTCTGCAGCAGAGACAAGGCCACGTATGTAAAGCCGTGACCCATCTGTGTACCTGTCTGTCTGATGTGCACAGACCATTAAAAGCAAACATTACTTATTTAGATTTAACTGTTTGTTGATGTGAAAAGGAGACAACTTGTCAAATCAGTTCAAACTGAGATCTCAGCTGTTCAGACAACTGACTGTGCATCTATCTGTCTGTATGTCTTCATCAGGCTGGTCATGAGGTTTGGTGATGTGGAGGATGTAAGAGACCTTTTCATCAGGTAAGTCATACCTTTAAAATATTCATAAATTCTGGATTTTACAAAAAAGGGAAAGCTACAAAGTTTATCTCATTTATGGAAAGACCTTACCTAATTATTAGTCAAAGGAGAGTATTTTCATGTTTTAACGTATATTTAAAGTCATATCAAGGCTAATCCACAAAAATCCACAGCCTTGAAAGCACCACAAGCATGCTGAAAGACTCACTATAGTCCAGCAAACAAAATGGTTGGATAAGTGAAAAATGGAGAAGGTTGAACTTTGCTATTCTTTGATCCTTAGTGGGCCGTCAATGTAAAGTTTTCAGACTGAAAACAGCCAGTAAAACAATGCAGGGGGCTGTGTTGATGGGTGTAGGTTGTTTAAGGCTGGTTTCAGTAACAGATTTATGAGTTTGAAGCCTTCTCAGACAGTACAAAAAACACCACTGTGATTTTTACTTTAAAACATGAGTTTACAACTCTGGAAAGTTATGACAGCTTTACTTTATATTTTGTTGCAGTGAATTCAAGGTGAACAGTAGAAATGCAGTGTTCATGCTACAAAGGACTCTACCAGGATGTCTGCTTAGTTGCACTTATTTAATTGCCCGTTGACATCACCTTGCAGTCTTGCAAAAGTTCAGCCTGGTTAATCTCTTTTGCTGGACGATAAAACCCAGTGAGTAATCTACAATAACACAGGACAGAGCAGGACTGCAGGAGATGAGTAGAAACACATTTGTTAATAATTTATCTTCCTCTCCTCTCGTTCCTCTGGTGTCCAGACTGCAGCTGTCCAACACTTTCTACGAGTCTTCAGGTCAGTGGTGGTTCTCAGTGGACAGCATCTCGCTCCTTTACAACACCTCTGAGGAAGCTGTGTTCAATGCCAGCGAGGTGTATGCTCCTGCCTCCTCCTCCTACCACTGCCTCCATGTGAGCAGCCTGCAGCGGTACAGCGCCCTGCTGTTGCCCAGCACCGACCATGCCCGCCGCTGGACCGTCACCTTCACTGACTTCCAGGTACGTGTCTGTTTAGAAACCTCACACAGGGTCTGACTAATGCCTAATAGCCTCCAGCCACCACCAGCATAACAAATGACATCTGTAGAAACTATCATAATCAGTATTTTATTTGACTATTCACTAAACCTCTCCTCTGAATACTGTCTATAGCTTAGCAACCGTCACTAGGGATGGAAGGCTTTGCCAAGAGTTTGGAGGGTTTTTCTTTTACTATCCTTTTCCAAACCAAAAACCAAAAACACAAGATAAGAAGTGTCTTAAACAGTACATTTGTCTGCTCTAACATGAACAACAATAGCCTCGTCTGGCCATTTTCTTTGTTAACAGCAGAAGTAACCCAGAAGTACTTCCAAGGCCAAGAACAGGCATAAAAAAACGTTTGTAATAAAAAAACAAACATACAATTTGGGAGAACATTTCATTCACATATATAGTTTGGTTACTTTGTTTTTTTTCTGGGTTCAAGATCAATATTTCAGCTTTTAGTTTTGAATTTCAACTTTTCAGTCTTTAAAATTGATAAACCATTTGGCCTCTTTTAACCTCAATAAGCAATAAAATTGAACTTTGAACACACATATTTTATCTTCTTGATTATTTTCAATACATCTGTCTCCTTTCACAGATTCAGGCGTTTAACGTCACCTCCGGTAAGTTTTCTCCTGCGAGTGACTGCGCCACTTTCCTGACGCCGGCCATCCTGATGGGCCTCGTCACTTCTCTCATCCTGCTGCTGGTCCTGGCCTACGCCCTGCACATGGTCATCCACCTGAAACACATCGAGCATGACAACGAACACAAGGCTGACATCTACTACACTGAAAACTCTGAACACCCTGAACACCCTGAACACTGTGTGGAAAACATCACTGAGAAAAACTTTTTGTAGTGTGAGCAGGAAGGTAATTAGAGACTGTCAATACATACACTTTAAAGAGCAATGCAGTTGATTTGACGCTGGTGTAATATACTTTAAGCTCAGGATTTGATTTTTTTAAAATATATTTCTAGTGCTTTGTAATTTGCCTATTAGTAAGTTTCTGTACATGTCTTTATAACAAATTTAATAAAACAGACATTGGAAGTCTACCTTTTGATTTATCTGTGTCCTTCTATAGTTATAGTTCTATATTGTATAATAGTGTAAATTAGTGTTATCATTATTTAGTTTGTTTGTTTGTATGTTTCTGTTTCAATAAGGGGAAAATGTCCTGACTTAGATACATATAGACTGGATCACCAATGCAGATCAACACAATGTCCTCTTCTTCAAGGCTGACGGCCATGCTAGCTGTTAGCCTGTCTTGCTAGTAGGCCATCATCTAGTTTTTCTAGCCAGCCTGAACTTTAATGTACTATGCAGTTTTTATTTTATAGGTTAAGCGATCGATGGCAAAGTCCCCAAAGTATTTCACAGTCCAAAACCATAAATCAAGCAAATATCACTCCTGGCAACATTCATTGACGTGTCCTTGATCCAGGACCAATTTGCTACAACACTGGTGTCGGCTTCAAGTTATTTAGGCTAACAAATAGTCACAGACAAAACTAAACCAATATACTTCAGGGATGAGGGTTATTATTCAAAGCCCATCATGATCTTGTTGAAGAAAATCACTCAAGTCCTTATTCATAGATTGCTATAAAGATGGTGGCTATATTGGTATTCCTGATTATGGTGAGCCTACTGACACAGAGCTGGTTTGAGACAGTAGACTGAACCAGAGGAAATAAAATGGAAGCATTTCATACACTAAGATCAAGGCAGTGGTCAGCAAATGAAAAGAAACAAAAGGCAGGAAGGAGGGGCATTTGCATTCAGACCTTATGATCTGACACACAGACAAGATCAGTGGGTAAAATATCACAAACCACTGTTAGAAAATATTCTATTTTATGGTGTAATTACTCTATGGTTAAGGTTTGGTTTAGGGAAAGATCATGGTTTGGGTTAAAATGATCACTTTGTTAAGGTTAAAGAAATATGTGTTGTGGGTTAAAGTTCCTGCTTGCTTAGTTTCCACTGCAGGAGCTTCAGGGTTCCTATATTTTACCAGGAATTTCCTGCAGTGGAAACGGGGCTAAAGTTAGGTGACATCAACAAAAACATTTAAAAAAAAAAGGGAAATGGGAAACGAAAGCATTTGTCTCTTGTTGCCAAGTACACTGTTTTGTTCTATCATTCATCCTCCCCTCCTATTCTAAATAATGAAATGTGTCACCTTCATTCAGTATATACATCATCTGAACTGCGCCATGGCTCCAGGTCATAATTACTACAGCTGATAGATGTCGTCTATCACTCAAGTTTAACCATGTGTCTTTTTTTGGTCAACTGACATTATGACCTATTGTGTTGTTTTTCTTGGGTAATGAGTTAGTATAAAATAGAGCACTTATGGTCTCCACAGAGAGACATACTTGTGTCATGTGGAGCAGTTTGGGTCTCCATATAATCAAGAATGATGTATTATTGAAGACTTTGGGTCCCCATAGCATAAGACATTATGTAATATTGTTCACATTGGGTCTTCATAGAATAAATCATGCAATGTTGTACACTTTGGGCCTCCACATTAACTAATAATTATATAAAGCTGAACACTTGGGTCTCCTCAAAGTATGTAATATTGAACACTTTGGGTCTCCATAGCATCACTCATGTACTATTGAACACTTTGGGCCTCAACAGAAAGTAATCATTATGTAATATTGAACACTTTGGGACCCCATAGCAATAAATCATGTACTGTTGAACACTTTAGGCCTCCATACAAGTAATCATTATGTAATATTGAACACTTTGGGCCCCCATAGCATCAACCATGTAATATTGAACACTTCTGGTCTTTGTAGAAAGTAATCATTATGTAATATTGAACAAGTTGGCTCTGCATAGAATATATTGAACTTTTTACATTAATTTACTATTAATGCATTCACTAATTTGAACTTCTTCCCCCGGAGTTCTCTGTGCTACCTCATCTCACAGGCAGCCTGGGGGCGTCAATGTCGTCCACTTCCTGTCCCACTCCTATTATTTTCAATGTTGATTGTTTGTCACTGTGCCTCTCACTCCTCTCTCCCTCTGCTCCCTCTCCTCTTTATCTCTCCTTTCTCCCTCTCCTCTTTATCTCTCACTCTCTCCCCCAACCCCAACCGATCATGGCAGATGGCCGCCCACCGAGAGCCAGGTTCTGCTTGATGTTTCTTCTCAGTAAACGGGACTTTTTCCTCGCTGCTGTCGCCAAGTGCTTGCTCATTTGGGAATGCTGCGTCTCTTTGAATTTAATTACTGGGTACGGCCTTGGGCTAGGTGATATGAAGAATTGAATATCACAATATTGTTGACCAAATACCTCGATTTTGCAACAATATTGTAGGTATGACTATCGATGCTTTCACAAAATATTTACACAATGAGATTTTAGATAAATAATCATCAGTAATGTGGATGTAATGAGTAAGTGGGTAAATGTAAATCATAGAACAGTTGGAACAGTCTAGTAAGTTAGGAAAATTACATTACTGTATTGTAATGCAGCTTTTAAAAGCAGGAAAAGACAACACTTACACCATATCATGATATTAAGATATCCAAAAGACAATATCTAGTCTCATATCACGATATCGATAGCCCTAGTACAGTCTAGACGTGCTCTATGTGAAAAGTGCCTTGAGATTACTTTTGCTGTGATTTGGCACTTTAGAAAATAAAGATTGATTGATTGATTGATTGATTGATTGATTGATTGATTGATTGATTGATTGATTGATTGATTGGCTCTTTGTAGAATCAAACTATTCAAATCATGTACAGAGACAAAAACCAACAACTACCAGACTGTGTCCGGGGGTTATTATAATTGAGGGAAGGTAAATACAACCCAAGAGGAATATATATGTTCAAAAAACAATCAGTGAGGACAAATGCTAAATATCATTGTATTACAACAAAAGGAGTTCATCTGTGGAACAACTGTACTGAAGAAAGGAAAACATGCAGAACATTAAACAAGTTTAAACAGATATTTAAAAATAACATTTTTGACCAATATAGACAGGATGAACAAAGAGGTGGACTGAGATAATGTGACTTGTGCTGTTTGTTTGCCTGCTTGTTTGTTTTGTTATCTTTTCCATTATTCATTTGTATTGTTTTGAATGCTTGGCTGTTTTTTGTTTGTTTGTTTGTTTGTTGTGTATTTTCTTTGGGTTTTATTTTGTCTTTCTTTTTTTGTCTCCGTTCTCTTCTTTAGCTTGGAAGTGACTGATACATTAAAAAAGATGGAAAGACGAAAACAACCCAACAACAACAACAACTTCTATTTTGTTATAAACCACAGCCTATTTGTTTTGTTTCAAATAAACTAATTTTTTTTAAAGTAATATTGAACACTTTGGCCCTCCATACATGAATCCATTTAATATTGAACACTTCGTCCCTCTATACAGTAGATTCAACGATCCAATAACTGGTGTAATGTTAATACTATCCGGCAGGTGGCAGTGATTACATGTAAGAAGTGTACAAGCAGCCATATTTGTGAAGTTATATCATTTAGTTGCTTTTCTCTTCCGGTTAACTGTGACTGCTCTGATCTACAACCGGGGTGAGGAAGGAGACTCAGCTGTGTGGTAGATAACAGTAGTGTTTAGTCTATTTTAGCCTCCGCTGTCTTCTTCCTATCGCCGGTCTGACTTCATGTTTAACAATCTCTCTGCAGCTGTCTCTCTGCTCCCCCGCCTGCTGCTCTCCTCCCCCTCCTCATCCAGGGCTTTTACCAAAGCCTGCAGCCGCCTCCTCCCCTGCAGCAGCAGCATGGAGCCGGCCGTGGTGAGATGCATCCCCGGGGAGCCCAAACTTACCATCTCCTTCAGTCTGGAGGGCAGCTACAAACAAATGCTGCGGGACCAAGGGGAGACACTGGGGAAAGTCCTGGCTCGGATCTCTAATGGGATCATCAAGGGGCAAGGCAAGGCGAAGAAGTCAAAGAAGAACAAGGTGCAGCAGCCGAGTGAAGCTGCAGAGCTGGTCGTGGTGAAGCTCTTCCACGGTGGGGATGAAGTGGCAGACACAGCGCTGAACTCAGATGCATGGCAGGATGGATCCGTGCTGCAGGTTGGAGATGTTAAATACTCTGTGCAGAGGAATCCACCGACTTTCACCACTGCTGAGCTTCCTCTGTCCCTGCTGGCTGGGTTTCCTGTCTGCCCCAAGCTGGAGGTGGAGTTTGGTAACCTGCAAGACTGCGAGTTCACCTGGTATAAAGAAAATGCCCCAAATAAAAGGTAATTACAGTGAAGTGGTAGGTTGGTACTGACAGGTTATAAAGATCCAAAGCTTGTAGAGGGTAGTGATCCAACATCCATGTAATAAATCCTGCATGTGTGATGTTTTATGTGTGTAATGTAAGGTAGAGGTTATTCTGCAGGTAGTGATGATGTTGGAGTGGTATGTTTCCTCCATGAATGCAAATAAAACCCCAACCATGCCTCCACCTTAGACCATGCTTTTGTACCTTTTAAGAAAAAATAAATTAAAACATGACTGATATATCCGCCTATATTAGGCTGTTATACTTTTATAGATGCCGGTAGTTATATCAGGTGAGCAACAACAATGAACAGTAACAGAAATGTCACTTGGAAACATTTGTAGCTTTTCTTTATTGGACATAATTGATAATTGGGTATCTTTAGACTTCAGACAAAACAAGACATTTAAAAAGAGCCTGTCCTGCATGAACAGTACTTTTTAAGATGTATTGACTATCGACTGATTAGTAACAAGAAATTGTGGTACAGAAATGCCAGTATGTTTGAAGCCATTTAGAAACAGTTTCTCCACCAGAGAGCACTGATAGGTTTATGTTAACATAGTCAAATGTCTAGCTCGGTTATATTTGGTCATAATACTTTAATAACCAAATGTATTTCTTATCAATTCAATTCAGACATTGTAAAGGACACCGCTCATGGAAGAGCCTTAGCCGTGTAAAATACAAAGAAGAAAAATAAATCCACGTATAATTACTGGATTTTTTTCCTTTGTATTGGCTTCAATAATCCAGTATTTGATGGGCTGTAATCCAGAGTCATGTTTAGTTTAAGATAGTGGTCAGTTGGACAAAGAGAAAAATCAGAGTAATATAATAATTGATTGTAGAAAGTGTCCAAAGAGTGGGGCTGCACAAAGAAAATGATAAATAATAGGTAACTTTCTCCAAGTCATTAAAGGATAAGAAATAATCTATTTTTGAAAATTAGAAAGCAGAACTGTGCAACTACCAAGACTATCAAGGTTGTTGTGATCCAGACTGATATAAAATAATCTCATGTTTAATGTGATTTAGTTACAGACATAACGGGACATCCAGCACTCCTGTTCTTAATTTTCTCTTCCTTGTTTTTCTTCTCTTAGTCCTGAAGCTGGTGCAGAGGTTGCAGGTCAGGCCAGCAGTTGGATGGAGGTAGGAAGCGGAAGAGTCCACGTCCCGTCCAATCAGGACATCGGCTGCAGGCTCAAACTGTGCTGCACCCCCAAAGACGGAGCTCGCAGCGGTCCGGCCAAGGAGCTGATCTCTGTGGGAGCCGTGGAGGCCGGACCAGGCGTGTGCACGTTTGACAACCGACACGCCTACACCATTAGAGAGGCGGAGTGGCCGGCCATGAGGGTGGTGTCGTACAACATCCTGGCCGACGTCTACGCCCAGACAGAACTGTCTAAGACGGTGCTTTACCCGTACTGCGCCCCCTACGCCCTGCAACTGGACTACAGACAGAACCTCATCAAGAAGGAGCTGACGGGCTACAACGCTGACATCATCTGTCTGCAGGAGGTCGACAAAGGTAATCCATGACAAAATGAAGAGCCGACTAGCAGAAAATGAATCAGCTATAATTTTAATAATCAATTAACCATTAAAAGTAATTTACCAAATAAACATACCAAACATTCTCTGGTTGCAGCCTCTCTAATTTGAGGGTTCACAACTTTTCTCTGTCTCATATCATCATCAAATCATTTATATCACAAGATTTGCAGTTTGATCCAGAAGCAAAACTGAACTCCAGATGTTGACTCCTGATGTGTATAGTTGCATGAATGAGCTTGATTTCTGACTTTCCTCATGTTCTCCGGACTCTTCAGGGGTTTTCACAGACAGCCTGATTCCAACTCTTGATGCCTTTGGTCTGGACGGCGTTTTCAAGATCAAAGAGAAGCAGCATGAAGGACTGGCTACTTTCTACCGCAGGTCTGAATAAAATGTCTTCTGTGTTTTTTCATTATTGTCTGATGCAGCCACAGTTCGGTGTTCTCAGGATTGAGTTGCTTCACCTCTAAAAGTAGTTATTTATGCTACTGTGTCTGTGTGAAGTAGAATAAAAAGGTTACAATGAATTGTCAAAGCTGATGGCTGCCCACAGAGAAACGCTTTAGTCAGATCTCAGATTTTTTAACTACTGAATTTTGTTGATATGATATTAAAAGTTTTTAAATCCAGCATTAAGTCAGGTAAATTTAAAATAACATTATGTTGTTGATTTGATTTTTTTAGGTCAAAGTTTAAGTTGCTGAGCCGTCATGACATCATGCTGAGTGAGGCGCTGACCTCTGACCCCATCCATACCGAGCTGCTGGAGAAGGTTTCTGCTAACAGCACCCTGAAGGATAAGATCCTGCAGAGGTCCACCACCCTGCAGGTACTGCTGTTCACCTGCTGTACGGAGTGAGAGTACATTTGAACGAGGACTTAGAAATAGTTTTTTATTTAGTCTTGTTGAGCTTTGGGAAATTGTGTTGCATATTTTTTAAAGAGTTAATCAGAAAAACAATAGATTTAAAGAATAATAAAAATATTCTAAATTGCAGTCTTGATGTTGTGAACCTTCAGCTTTTATTAATCTCTGTTGTGACACCTTCCTGTCTCATTTCTCTGCAGGTCACTGTGCTCGAGGACCTGAATAAACCAGACAGGAAGTTGTGTGTGGCCAACACCCACCTGTACTGGCACCCTAAAGGTAGAACAACTCATCCCTCTGAACACACTTTAGATGAGTGAAGATCTGAAAACCTTAAAGTACTTAAAAACAAACTTCCTTTTGAAGGGGGGAACGTCCGCTTGGTCCAGCTGGGCGTCGCCATGCAGCACCTGAGTCATGTGATCAACGAGCTCACACCTGGAGCCCCCCTGGTGTTTTGTGGAGACTTCAACTCCACCCCAAACACAGGTAACTCCACCACTACAGGCACGACCACACCTTCTTTAAAATACTTTAGATGAAGCCTTTATTTCTAAACATTTAATAAAACATGTCTCATTATTCTAGCAGTCTGAGTTCTGTTTATGTACCTCTTCTTGTCTCAGGTGTGTTCCAGCTGATCACGGAGGCTGCGGTTCCTCAGGAGCATTCAGACTGGAGCAGCTCGGGTCCGGAGGAGTCCTGCAGTATGGAGTTGCTCTCTACCTTCCCGCCGCTGCTGAGCGCCTGCAACCAGCCGGCCTACACCAACTATGTGGGAGGATTTCACGGCTGTCTGGATTATATCTTCATACAGCCAGACAGCATGCAGGTAATAATACTGCTACTGCTAATACTGATACTACTACTACTATGAGTACTGGTACTACTACTGAAAAAGAATAGCTTAATTGCTTAACTGGGAAGTGCACTGCTGCAAGGTGCCCAGGAAAAGTTTAAAGCAGGACTGCAGGACTTTTGTCTCCCCCTTGTGGCAATGAGAGTAATTACAAAAATACTGTTAACTCAAGCTCACTTCGGAGGCTCTGCTGTAGCTTACTTTGTCGCCACTGTTGTGACTTTAAAACAGTGGATAAGAAGTACTGAGTGTCACACAAACCTTAGGAAATGAGTAATTTCAGAGTTTGATCCATTCAGTCAGATAACATGGAAAGTCTAGAAGAGCCACATAATTATTAATATTATTTTATCCACATTCAAGTTAGCAGAGAGCTGACTGGAAGTGTTAATGAATGTGTTAATATTCTTTGTCTGCTTTAAAGCAGCTCAACTTGAATCTACCATGTTTGTGTTTGTGTGCAGGTGGAGCAGATGATCCCTCTGCCGAGCCACCAAGAGGTCACCACATACGAGGCTCTGCCCAGCGTGGCTCACCCCTCCGACCACATCGCCCTGGTCTGTGACCTGCGCTGGAACCCCTGACCTCTGACCTCTGACCTCTGACTTCCAAGCACCCGGTCAAACACGCTGGAGAAACGATCCAATCTGACTTTGGATTTCTTTTATACTTGAATGGCGTCTGAAATGTGTTCCTGCAGGTTCTCCAAAGATCTCTGAGAGACGAGAGGAACATGGACGAGCAGAGGAGAACTGTCTTAAACTACAATATGACTGAAGTGTTGTGATTAAGTTCATACTGTATCATAGTACAGTACAATAATTAAGAATTTGAATCACTGATATTCAGTGTTGGGGTTGTTACTGCAAACAGTAATTAAGTGCAAAATGCTTATTTTTCTGAATCAGTTACTTTGGTTTGTTGGCATGTGGTTGGCTTTCTCTTGCTCTCTAAGGTAAACTCTAATTGACTTTAATTCTCAATCACATGGTTAATTAATTAATATTAACATTTTATTATAAGTATTTATTGTTATTACTTTGGCCCAACATGTTGTACAGTGGTGCCTTATTTTAAAAAAAAATAAAGTTTGAGCCTACAGACATGCTTGAGTCAGATTATTGGATCATTCTTAATTATTCCAACATTTAAAGGACAGATTCACTATTTTATCAGTCTGTCTTAAAACAACAATTAGGTTTCCAAATTAACAATGACAGAAGTTTTCTATGCTGTAATCATTCCTTCCTTCATACTGACTATTAAAGTCTGTGTAAAGCAATAATAAATATATGATCTGAGTTTGACATACCTCAGAAAAGTGTGTTAACCACCCCGTCAAATTTTAATGATTTAAAAAATTGCCAAGTATATAAAATTAGGCATCAAGCTGTTCTCTCTGCTCTCAAACACTTGGGGCGTGTCTGCCAAATGTCCGAAATTGACTCAAAATTTAACTGTCAATCATATCTCACCACCAAGACCTTAAAAATAGATGGTCCGTCCAGCAGTTTTGTTGTGTCAACTCAGCCCGACATGTACGAGCCACCAGAACGAGAATCCAGTTCTGAGCCAGTGGACACTGACTTACCTTATATGTATGTCTTATATGAGGCTTCAGTAGTCTGAGTTAGTCTTTTCAAGTGGATATCTGACACATTTACAGTCTTTTTAACATCAAATTCCCTCTTTATGTTTCCCTGTTGAGCTGTGGTGGAAGTATAGTAACAAAAACAGGGTCTTTGGCATTAAAAAGACTTTAAAAGATATCTACTTGATTTGACTCATTTTGATGGCTGAAGCTTCATATAAACTTTTAAATATTTTTTTAGCACAGCAGGAGGACTGTAGATTTTGTCCCACATCATTGACATTGTAAGCACACTATAAAGATTTTCTAAAGGTCAGTATGAACAGGAGGAATAATTACAGCAAGAAAAACATGTATTAATGTTTATTTGGTCTCCTGACTGTTGTTTTAAGACAGCCTTAAAACTTGTACACCTGTCCTTTAATTCCCTGACTCTGATGTGACTTTTCTTTAGTGTTGGTTGTAAATTGACTGTATGGATGCAGTACTGTGGCAGCGCCCTCCGTCGCCACGCTGTTTTTCTCTGATTGGTCAGAAGTGAAGAGGAGGCGGGACCAGAGTATTTGGGCCATACCACTGTGTCTTATGTTAGGGGTGTAATAGGAAAGTTTAAATAAAGGTTATGGGGTCAGTGTGACAGCTGTGGCACTTTAACCATTATTTTAGTCAAGATATAAAATTAAAAGACCTCAAATTAATGTTCTAATGATTTGGGACTATTAGTGTACTCCAGTTCAGTCACCGGTCTATATAAACACCCCCGACTCACTGACAGCTGACAGAGGCAAAACGTTAAGTTAGTAAGATTTAGTGAGTCAGACCGGAAACTGACCAATTTGATGTTTAAAATAAAAGCATGGCATCACTTTTTTCCCCCTAAGTTAAATGTTTATTTCTGCTTTTAAGGTCAGGCTAAAAAAAAGTCAGGTTTGACTGATTATTTGACTCCATCACTTACATTATAAGCACATTATGAAGGGATCTTGTAATGATAAGTATAAACAGGAGGAATGGAATAACCTATTTCTGACTGTTGATAAATATAAACCCGTCCTTTAACTAAAAAAAGGACAGGCTGGTGGGGTTTTATTTTGAATCCTCTCACCGGATGTTGTTTTGTGTGACGTCGCTAACTTGACGCTACGCCGCTGAACCGGAAACCAAACAAGGACCTGAGATTTGAACATCTTACGTGTCATTCCCAGAGTTTCAATCCTCCTTTAAGACTATCAGGAGATAAAACACACCGCTGTGAGTTTTTACCCTCTTTATATTTTACATTTTACACAAAATAATACGCAGGAGCAGGATAATATAACTGGTTAAAACTGGTTTAATAAGTGAAATGAGAAGCTTGTTAGCTTTCTGAGCTAATGTGAGCTAATGACAGAGATCAGCATGTTTCTATCTCTAAACTCCTCATAATTGAGATTTATTAAACATACCACTGTTCAAATACAAATTATAGCTTCTTATAATAGAGACAGTCCAGTTGAGACATTACTATCAGCTTGTTTTTCCCTCTGTGTCCTTGGTTTTCCTTTTTATTGACACTTTAAATGGGCTGAAATGAGACCAATGTGTCTAAAGACTGACTTCCTTAATGAATGAATGAATGAATGAATGAACTTTAGTGACCTGAGGCAACACCATGACTGACCATGACTGACAGCCTCAATATAAGAGACATCAGCAGGACACAGATCCTCTCATGGGATCAGCTTCTGTAGGCTATGGGTCTTTAAAAGGCAGCAATTATCTATTACTTTACTTATTAATGGATACAAGTGTCTAAAAATATATCAGAAAATAGTACGAAAGGGTTAAATAAATAAATAAGTTTACTCTGAGCAACCATCCAAAACCCCAAAAGATATTTAGTTTACATTCAAAGAAGATTAAAACACCTCGAAAATAATAATAAATAATACCAAGTTTTACAGAAATCATTTATTTTTATTATCCTGCAGTGTGTTCACATGGACTTGACGTTTTCTCCAGAAAGATGATTAACTGTCATGTGAACGAGAAACCTGCTTGCTGTAATCAGATTCTAGGATTAAAGAAACATGGTTAGATTTCATAATCCTGTGGAAACCCATTCCCATCATGAAAATAAGAAATACTGTAAATTTAATGTTAGATAAAAATTTAAAAAACTCTGAGAAAAAATGATGAGACATTAAGTCAAAAATACTGCTTTTAAATTCAATTTGTTTAAATACGTAAAAAATAGATACCAATAAAATCAAAATTATGTGATTGTCATACTGTTTGACCTAAAAGCTCATACCTTTCTCTCACCGTTTCACATTTTTTATTTTTTATCATTTCTAAAATTTGGTGTTAATGTGCCTCCATATAATCCATTCAGCAGATTGACATTAAAATTGATCACATAGAAAATGTCTAACTGTGACTCTCCTCTCTCCTGCTCAGGCTGTGTCCGGTCACGTTATTGATGAGTTGTGGTTGCCCTGGTAACGGTTGCAAACCACAGAAGCAATGAAGGCTTTGATATTAGTGGGTGGGTATGGGACCCGGCTGCGACCGCTCACCCTGAGCGTCCCGAAACCGCTGGTGGACTTCTGCAACAAACCCATCCTGCTGCACCAGGTGGAGGCGCTGGTCAAGGTACGGAAGAGGCAACGTTCAGGGTTACTGAACGCAGCTGCTTTCCTGTCAGTTTCTTTAATGAAGCTACAGTCAGAAGGCTTTAATTGATGTCTCATTCTCTCTCTCTGTTTCTGTGTGTATTTGTAGGCTGGAGTGGATCACGTGGTTCTGGCGGTGAGCTACATGTCGGAGCTGCTGGAGAGAGAGATGAGAGTTCAGGAGGAGAGAGTACGTCCAACAAACTGATGCACTGTTACAGCCGTGATGCAAATCAGCACACACAATCAATACATGAATATGTTTTAATAGTGTAGAGCAGTGGTCTCCAACCCTGCTCCTGGTGAGCTACTGGCCTGCATGTTTTAGGTATCTCCCCTCTCTAACACACCTGATTCTAATTATTAGCTTGTAGAAGTTCGTCAAAGGGTTTAATAATAACGAGTTATTAGAATCAGGTGTTCTTAAAATATGCAGGACAGTAGCTCACTGCAGGGTTGTTGATCACTGCTGTACAGAATCAGAGCAGTGGGTTGAAAATTGTGCTGACTGCACAGTATCCTGAATGTTTCTCTGTTTTCTCTGCAGCTTGGGATTCGTATCTCTTTGTCTCATGAGAAGGAGCCTCTTGGAACAGGTGAGTCTGCACATCTGTATCTCACTGTATATCTCATCATATCATCCCAGCATACTAGTCCAGTTGATTTAGCCCAGTATGCTTCAGGGGGCAAAACAAAGCTTTCTGAGGCACTAAATCAATATGAAGCATTTGTACTGTGAACAGTTCACAGTTCAGAGGAGAGGTTAAAGCGTCCGTTTGGTGAATGAACCACGTTACAGGCTCAAGCAGTCGATCGAGCTCTCTTTGATCGAGCTATGAGTTAGCACTATGAAGCCATTACTCATTCCAATCATTCCAGTTCATTCAGTGAAGCCCCCAGTGCTGGTCTAAAAAAAGCACCAGCAGTGGCATTTGTCTCCATCTGTTCAGCTACAGCCAACATGTCAACATATCAACATATCAACTTATCGGTTATCGTAACACGTGAGATTTCATTCAGATCCGTCGCTGCCATCTTGAATTAGGCAGAACTAGTAGATTAAGGTTTAACGTGATCACAGAGCCAAGTCCGCTGACTTCTGATGGTAAAGTTGACAGATTTATTCATTTCTCTGCAGCAAGTTACATTATGAATAAATGAAAAAAAAATAAATAAATAAACAAATACATACAATTATGAATAGATAAATAAACAATAAGTTCATTGATTAATAACCAAATGAATAAATATACAAATTTGTAAAGATACAAGTAAATAAATAAATGAATACACAAATAAATGTAGCTTTTATATATTCAATGTCTCATTGAAGTTGATTTATTTATTCTGCTGCAGCAAGTTACAGTATGGATAAATGAAAGCATAAATAAATAAATAATTAAATTGATAAATAAATGTCTAAATTAATTGATATACAAATGATTAAATATATACAACGTACAGTACATACATGAATGAATAAATAAATGTAACATTTATAAATGTCTCATTTAATTAGTGATTTATTTATCTATGGTGACAATTAAGCATTCAGTCATATAATTATTTATGTATATTATTTAGTTTCAGCTCTTAAAACCCTCCACAGTGTCCAGGCCTCGTTACATCACACTGACGGATACTAGTGTGATGTAATCAGGCCTCTTTTGGTGTGGTCACATGATTTTTGGTGTGGTGACGTGAGTCATTGAAACATCTTGTTGTGAAAGATCCTTAAGCTTTAAGAGTTTAAAAGTGTGTCAAGTGTAGCGTCACAACTGTCTATATACTTTTGGCTATAGTGTAGTATTTTGAACTTGAGATACTTTAACCACTTTAATACTGGGTCTTAGTGTCTTAGTTCTACTCAAAGGGATCAAAAGGTCTCAAAGCAGCACTAAGATCCATTTGGACCTGGACTGATAGAAACAGATAATAATGATGATTTAACATGTGTGTGTGTCGGTGTACAGCGGGACCCCTGGCGTTGGCTCGAGAGCTGCTGAACATCGACAACGAGCCGTTCTTCGTCCTCAACTCGGACGTCATCTGTGATTTTCCCTTCAAAGACCTGCTGCAGTTTCACCGCAACCACGGCAAGGAGGGAACCATCGTGGTGAGAGACGGAGACAGAGCGTTACTGAGATTATTCCTGTGAATGTTTTCTAGTGACGAGCCTCCACAGCTCAGGGCTACTGGTCAGGGCACAAAGTTCAGAGTCCTTTGAAATTCACTTTTACCTCACTTTTTATTTAGAAGTGTCATTACAAATATGAAATTAATGTTTCTACATGGACATTTGTACTGAAATATAAACAGTTAGAACTATCCTCCATTATCTAAATGACATATAGTGCTAAAAACATGACTGTGTACATTCAAGTGCAATTAAACATAAAGCAAATACAACAAACCACCATATGAATAACCTGTAACACTAGAATTCACCTATTAGAATCACATTTTCCACCATTACAGTAAACATTTATGAGGTTACATCTTTACAGTGCTCGACAAGCAGTGAACAAGATACGAGATAGCTCATCATTAAGATAATAATGTTTTTGTTTAAGCTACAGTTTTGAAGTAAGCCTGACTATTCAAGGCTGTCACTCACATCCAGGTGTGTGTTTTGTGTTTTGTGTGTGTGTGAAGGTGACACGGGTGGAGGAGCCCTCGAAGTACGGCGTGGTGGTGTTTGAGACGGAGAGCGGCAGGATCCACCGCTTCGTCGAGAAACCGCAGGTCTTCGTCTCCAACAAGATCAACGCCGGCATGTACATCTTCAATCCCAGCATGCTCAGCAGGATCCAGGTCTGTGACATGGACACACACACACACACACACACACACACACACTCTACTACTGTGAGTTTTACTTTTTCACCGTACTAACATTTCTTATGTTTGTGACTCTATTTCTTCGTGTGTGTGTGTGTGTGCGCAGCTGAGACCAACATCCATAGAGAAAGAGATATTTCCCGTCATGGCACAGGAGGGACATCTGTACGCGATGGAGCTACAAGGTAACTATTACTACTACTGCAGTACTACAACACAATATTATACTACACCATTTTTTTTTTATGGCTGCAACTAACAACTATGTGTTTTGTCAATTATTTCCCAGATTAATCATTTATTGAATAGAATAAAAGCAATAACAAATCAAATTATTACTATTATAAACTCATTATGCAACACTTTGTAGGAGTCAGTGTTATGCTGCTACTCTCTCTATTCAGAAAAAGGATCTCTGATGTTGTGAACACATAAATGTCCAGTAATCAAATATAAAAAGACCCCCACTTTTTTAAATGTAATTTCCAGAATGAAATATTGTCTTATATTCAGGCCAAATCAGTGTTTGTTTTGTTTACTCAGTTTAAAACCCAAGGATATTCAATTAAGTGCCATGTATGACAAAAAAAAGCAGCAAATCTTCAGAATTAGGAAGCTGTAAAATATAAATGTTTGGTATAGCTTCATTCATGACTTCATAAAACAAGATTAGTTGTTCATTATAAGTGTTTTATTTAGTCTAAAATCCAAAGATATGCAGATTACAGTCATATAAAATAGAGAAAATCAGCAAATACTACTGGAAATATACCTACAGCTGGTATTTTCACTTGATAAATGACTAAAACAATCATTTATTTTATACACCAGAGAGGATGATTCTGTGACATCACTATAAAGAGGTCAGACAGTTGTGTTTTATGACCCATCAGACTTTCTTCCCATCTATGTAACTTTGTTCTCAGTCATTTATTGTATTTATCTGAGCGACGCAGTGCTAACATGATATTAGAACATACTGTGGGAAGTTGACCCGTGTGCTCGCTCTGGTCTCTTCAGCTCACTGCCCCACCAGACGTAAGTGTTTGGGCTTTTTCTTCACACCCGAACTCATGTAGTTCTGGAGAGGAATCATTTGTAGAGAAGCACCGATATCAATAAGACACTTTAAACACGATGGCTGGATCAGAGGATTTGTTAACTGTTTCCAGATATTTTAATTAACCGAGATTCAGATCAGCTGAGCAACTCTGTAATCGGTGCTTCTCTAGACCCGCATCCCTCTCTGGGAGCTGTCGGCTTTTTCAGTGGAGACGTGTAGCTGAGCAGTTAAACCTCCCTCCCTCCCGTCCTGTAGTCCAGACCAAAGACTGGTCTGAGTCACTGATCCTGTTCCAGATCGTAGTGGCTTTGTTTTTCTGAGCGACTCATTAAACTGTGTGAGAGTGAGAGAGCTTCCTTGTGATTTCCTACTGAAATGTAAACACGTAAGACAATGAAATTGTTAATTAAATCAGCTCTTTAAAGCTGGCTTCAAATTTGTTGTTGAATCTGTTGTCATAGCAACGGGTCCTGAAGCTGAGAATAATTTATGTTAATGTAGAAAAAACAGCTAAATCATTTAATCGAAATCAATTGGATGACTCAATTTACTAAAAATTGGTCACATAATGTTGTTTCTTGGATCTTTTTTTAATTCAGTTTAGTTTGTTTTGTTTCAGACTTTGGCAAGTTTGTTATTTTTATTTTCCTTTTATTCCTTTTATCAGACAGAGGATGATAGAAAGGGAGTGGACAATGATATGCAACAGGTCCCTGGTTGGACTTGAACTGGAGATGTTTCCATTGTCATCGTAATAATTTCAGTTTTTATAATCAGTATATTTGCCTTTTCATTGTTTCCCACCATTTTCAAAACACACTGAGGTTTTAGACTGATTTTCTTCCAGACGTCAATTTAATTCTGATAAATTTCACAGGAAGAGAAAAATAATACATCTCTGAGCAGGAAACAATATAATAGTCTGCAGGTTGGCAGTAAAGTGAAACATCCTGTAGAGTTTATAGTTTAAACAGCGATATGATGATCCTTTAAACACAGTAAAGATAAAGTACCTCTTATCTTATCTTATAACTGGTCAGCCTGTCAGTCAGTGGAAGCAGCTGTTGTGACGTAGCGCTCGCTGCTGATCATGTGACGTCAGCTGTTGGAGATCACAAGGAAACTCGTGGTTTCGTGTCCTTGTCTCCATGGTAACTAACTGCTGCCACTGTCTGTATGTCTGTTTTTGTCTTGTTTTGTTTTTGCTGTCTGTCTGTCTGCAGGTTTCTGGATGGACATCGGTCAGCCTAAAGACTTCCTGACAGGCATGTGTATGTACCTTCAGTCAGTACGGCAACACGCCCCCGAGAGGCTACGCACTGGACCCGGTTTCCTTGGCAACGTTCTGGTGGTAAGTTCAAAAGTATCGGAGGGAAATAAAACCTCAGCATGAATCCCACAATCCCAATGTCGGTTGTGGCCACAATAAACAACTAATTAGTTATAACAACATAAAATAAATAAAACAAGTAAAATAACTGAATAGTAAGGAAAAGGAAAAAGAGGGGCGGGGTCTCTCTCTTTCCAGCAGCTAATTCTTTTAAGAAGCGTCTTCAGCATGATCAGGAATAACAGTAAGATTATTGCTAATATCGGCCAGCAGGGGGCCAAAGATTTTATGAAACAATATCAGAGATCCCTTCTGTGATAACTTAAACTCCTCTAGCTGCAGACATCGTAGAATTTCACGTATATAGCTGTTGTGATTCGGGGGAGAAACGACGGGAAAAATGGTACGCCTGGCCAGCAGGGGAGTGAAGGCAATGGCACGCTGTGCAGTAATGGGCTTTAAACCTTTTTTAACCTTATACATTTGGTCAGATTTTCAATATAAACATAGGTTTTAAACTTTATAATGAAGATGTTGTAACATATTTTAATGCAAAGACCCTGAAGATTGATTTATTGTAAGTGTAATGTGTTTAATGGGAATATTCTTTTCCAAAAACATGACCAAGTTTTTCTATTTTCTTTCATGATTTTACATATTTTATAAAACTCTCTTATAAAATGTCCTCAAACAAAAAACAATATATATATAGCATTAATCAAAATTCTTAACTCTTTTTTTTCCTTCTGTCATTGTCCTTTTCCTTTTTTTAAATTTTGACTTGATTGTAATTTCATTTTATAATTTCTAACTTAGACTTCTGATCTTTCTCTGTTTGTGAAATACAGTAGAAAAACATAGCAGACCACCTTAACTCTTTTAACTTCCAGCAGGTTTTATGGTCGTTAAGTTCCCTTCTTGTGTTGGATAAAGATAAACAACTGAACTCTTTAATTATCTTCCATTCTTTCTTTTTCCTCTCCAGGATCCGACGGCTCAGATCGGGGAGAACTGCACCATCGGCCCTAACGTGACCATCGGTGCCGGCGTGGTCGTTGAGGACGGTGTGAGGATAAAACGATGCACGGTGCTGAAGGGAGCGCGGGTTCGATCGCACTCCTGGCTGGAGAGCTGCATCGTTGGCTGGAGCTCCTCTGTCGGCCAGTGGGTGAGTAAAGGACGATGTCACCAAAACTCACTGGATACTGGATGTGTCGATACTTGTTCTGATTGTTGTCTCCTGGTTAATGTGTGTCCTCAGGTTCGTATGGAGAATGTGACGGTGTTGGGAGAGGATGTGATCGTGAATGATGAGCTTTATCTGAACGGAGCCAACGTGTTGCCTCACAAATCCATCAACGAGTCGGTCCCGGAGCCACGAATCATCATGTAGCATCGGACTGAGGAGAAAAGCCCAACGCCTTTTAATACGAACTCAAATAACACCCATTATGTGCCAGAGAAAAAGAAAAAGAGAAAGAGAGAGAGAGGGATGAACACATGGGTGGAAGCGAGGAGAGGAAAAGGAACAAAAGAAGGGTTTTTGTTTGTTTGTTTTTTTTATTAATTTGGACTCGTTTTTAGCCCTGCTTGGCTGCACCTTTCATGAATCAGAAACGATGGGGGTTAGGTGGCGTTCACATGTGATCTGGCCCATCAGGAAGGTTTAAAATTGTTAAAGCTCTTACAGTCCTGAATGTGATGGATGTTATATACGTGTGAACACTGCATGAATAGAGAAAAGGTGAGGGAGTGGGCTGGTTGATTATCACATGGTGCTGGGGACTGAGTGTGTTTAAGGGAGGCGGAGTTAGAGAGCGACATGAACACTGCTGTTTAGATTCACTATGCATTTACATTTTCTCTACAGCAGCAGAGTATCAGTGAATAGATCTTTTTAAAGGATTAAACTACATCTATATGTTTCTCTGTTGTAGCAGAAACTGGAGTATTGACTGACACAGATTTCTAAGCTGACGCATAAAACAAAATGCAGTATTGATTATAGTTAACGCTGGAGTCATTGATTAATTTTGGCCACTTGGGGGCAGCAGAACAAGCTTTAAACACAACATCTGACTGATTGTCACCATATAAAGTAGTTAAGGTGAACATTTCAGCAAAGAGTCGTTTCTCCAGCAGACACAGAGGACCATTATCATCTCATCTGAGTCAATCTAATCATTGTTTAGCAACTTTAATCAGTGATAGAGTAGAGGTTGATTATGTCTCGATGCCTTGGTAAACTCAACAGCTTTTTCTGTTTTCTTTTTTTTTTTCTGTTTAGCATGAGATCCGTGCGCTTTAATGCCAAACTGGTTACTGGTCTGTGAAAAGTGAACAAAATGTAACAAGCTTTTTATAAAAAGCTGCAGATTATGTAGAACGTTTACAGATAATTGAGTCACATTGTTAGACTGCACCTGGGATATTCTACTTAAAGATAATATATTTGTTTACCATGTTTTTCCTTTGTTTGAATGTTTCTGAAAATCTTGTTTCTGCCAGGTGCGGTGAGAGGAGAAACAGGTTGGAAATTAATTTTTTCTTTATCACTAGTGGGGCTAAAAATGCTCTTTTGGGACACTAGATTTAATGTTGTTACTTAGCTTTTATCTTCATAAGGTGGCTGTTTGAGAACATTTCAGATTTCTTAATGCCGTCAAACTTCGCACAACTTTCATCAGTCTCAGCTGTAATTCAGTTAGCTCATGCTAGCATCTTTAAAACACTGCACTTGGATATTAACATGCTAATGTTATAATGTAACATTAAGCTTGTTAGCCTGCTAACATACTAATTTTAGCATTTCCCCATTCACTGCAGAGACTCAAACACAATTGGCTGTGATTAAAAAGTTGATTCCTTATTGACGGTTTTACCCTCAAGGTCCATTATAAGATGAACTTTCATTTAGGTATCTGTGTCAAGTTCCTAAAGTGCTCCGATAAATATTAACATCTATAGTTCATGACAACTCGGAAAACTCTAACAAACAGCTGCTGATGGATCTAGTGATGAGGTTGTTTGTCAGCTTTGTTCTTAGGGAGAATCCAGTGACTCGAGGTCAGGGGTTGAAGTTCATCACTGAAAGTCTATAATAAACAATTAGCATGTTAGCATGCTGCTAGCATTCAGACTGTTGGGAATTCACCCTTTACTTTTAGAAATATCCTGTCATGAACGGACAGATGAGACGAAACGTTGTCTTCCACCTTCAGTGTCAATATTCACCCTCAGGGGACCATTAATGTCTGAACCAAATTTCATGGCAGTCCTTTTGAAAGTTGATAAAACATCTCACTTTTCACCAAAGAGTTGAGGACCAACAGACTCACTGACAGACCAGCGTTGTTGAATTTAGCATCAAACATTTGGAATCAGGTGTATTAAGATATGAAGAAGAGTTTAATCAAAACAGGTTCAAATGGAGATGAATTAGCTCTGCCCCTAGATTAGTTTCTTTATTGTTGTTAAATGAGTCCTTTTAATGTGCAATTGAAGGTTTATAGGTCTCGTTTCCACAGTCGTCCATGGTTTTTTTTTCAGTTCAGAAGTACAGAGGTTAGTAATAATATGTCTTCTACATGATGTCAGATGTCTGTCTGTCTGTCCAGATACTCAACAACACTGATCTCTGAACTGAGTGCAGTCGCTCCTTGTTGTTATGCAGTTAGTGACAAACAGTATCCAGAAAGCTGAGCATATAAAGACTTAAACTGTCTGAATGAATGAAGTCAACTCTTGTAATGAAGTCTTTTTTTAAAGAGAATAATATACTGACCACATCCACCGCTTGTCTCTGCTTTTTATTTTTATTTTTTCAATGCATTCCTCTGATTTTATTTATGAAGATCAGTTTACTAGTCGTTATTCACATAACAAGTCAAGACAATATCCTCAACAACCACAGCTGCTCTCGACTTCTGTACTTTTCTGTGGAGGCATATTAGCAACAAAAACTGGAAATGAGCTTTAGGACAAGTACAATTTATTCATAAGATATAAGTTGAAGTAGAATCGCAATAAAACGGTAACAAAACAAGGATAAAATACAATGTACAGTTAAAAGTGGATTCAGGAAGTACTCAGACCCCTTTGGTTTTTGCACACTTCATTGTATTATTGATTTAATTCTTTATAGATGCTCATTACCCATTAATCAACAATCAATAACTCATATTTACAAATTGAAAGCATGTATTGAGATTTGTTTGCAAATATGTTAAAAGTCAATAACTTAAATCTTTCATTCACAAAGTATTCAGACCATTTGCTGTGGCACTCCGAAGTTGATTATCCTTCAGATGTGTCTACAACCTGATTTTAATCCACCTGTGGCAGCTGAATTGATTGGACAAAGTTTAGAAACAAACACACCTCTGTATATAAGGGCACAATTCATACTGCATATCAGGACAAAGACAATCCACAGTAACTTACAGTAAGTTTATAATTAAGACTCAGTTTATTTAAAAAACGTAAAGCAATGAATACTCTTTCAAACTAACAGTTCAGGAATAAATTTAAAAGAAAAACAAAAAAAAAATCTAAAAAATACATAATGATGTCTTCTTAAGCTCTACTTCCTTCTTTTTTCTCCCTTAATAATTGGTTTATGCATGTCACATCAAAACTTGCATCACTTCTTCTCAGAGTCATAACTTAGTTCATACAGAACAAACATCAAAAAGATCCATGTTGAGCTCTAGCTGCATAATCGTCAAATTTAGACTTTTTCCTTAGTATCAACAATTATCCAGTGATTGTTTGTGTATCCATGGTTTCAGTGTAAACAGGAAATGCATTGTTTCCTTGTGCAGATTCATTTATAAAGAACAGACATTTGTGGGTTGAGCAGCAGAGCTGAGAATGTGTTGCGCCCCTGAAAAAAATTGCCAAATCTTCTCTGCCAATACCTAACAGCTTATTCTGCTATTGACTCTTGTTTGATGGATTGGATGACTGAAGTCTGAAGAAACAAGACATATTGGCAGTTTAACAATTAACAATTCATTTAACAAACGCCTTAGTAGCGTGTGGAAGAACCATACACAGCCACAACAGCCTGGCACCTCTTCCTCATGCTGATCACCCGCCTGGTCACACACTGCTGTGAGATGGCATCCCATTCTTCAACCAGCATTTGTCGCTCTGCTGATCATCCCACAAATGCATGTTCCTTACAAATGTGGCACCATTTAAAAGGGAGATTGGAATTTTTAATTAGTCTTGCTTATTCTAAAAATAACACATAGTATGTCCATCTATACCCTCTGGAAAACAGACCACAAGCCTCTAGCCGAAGGGACTGTGTGCTGCTCTGTTGTTACAGAGACTGTAACTGGTAATATCTTCATTGGGAGTTCATTCAAAGTGGCAAAGTATGGAAACAGTCTCTCAGTGAAAGTGTGTGTGAAGGTGTGTATGTGTGTGTTAGTATCAGGATCAG
The DNA here is from genome assembly GCF_027409825.1 of Scomber japonicus. NCBI lineage: Eukaryota > Metazoa > Chordata > Actinopteri > Scombriformes > Scombridae > Scomber > Scomber japonicus. The sequence goes on along the minus strand of NC_070580.1, from coordinate 30,899,487 downwards.
AGAATGACACTTTTCCTTTGTCCCAGTCCAGATGAACTCTGATCTTCTGCAGCTTCGTCTTCACTGAGAGAACTTTATCAGAGAGTGATGGAGAGACTGCTGTATATTTTCCATCAAGGAGACACACTTCCCAGAATCCAGCCTGTAATTGTCCCTTGTGTCCGGCAGATTCATTTACCAAACCCACACAGCAGAATTTATCATCTCTGACCTCCACATCCCAGCTGTGAGTCCCCGAGTTAAATCCCTGAGAGGCGAGGACGTAGAGGTGGCGATCAAACCTCTCTGGGTTTTCAGGAAGTCTCTGTTTCTGTCCACATCTCACACTGGTCAGATCTTCAGAGAGGTAGAGTCTTGGATGAGCAGTGTTTGGATCCAGAATCACAGGAGTGTAGGAGACTATCTCCTTCATCTTAGTCCAGACGTTGTAGGTCAGGTTGCCCAGGTGTTTGGCCACATCTATCAGAGCTCCTGAGACCAGCTCTGGGTCATCCAGCAGGAGGCGCTGCTGGACTCTTTCTACAGCAGCCTTGTAATTTAGCAGGAATGAAACGTCTTCAGCTCTCAGCTCCTCCTCTGTGGCTCTGATTGTGTCTGAAAGAGCTGCTATCTCTCTGCTCAGACCCTCAATCTTCATCTTCATCATCTGACTCATCTGCTTCTCTTCCTCCCTCACAGCAGAGATCCTGGCCTCCTCTTCCTCTTGTAGAAACTGGTGAAGCTTCTGAATCTGCTCCTTAATCTGCTTCTCTGTGTCTCTGGCCTGGACCTTAATGTGTTTTGCTGTTTGATCACATTTTCCTTTAACTTCTTTACAGAGTTTTAGTTTCTCCTGTAAGGAATTAAGGGATTTCTTGAGCTCCTCTTTGTGATCTTGTCCATGACAGACGTGAAGGGACAGACTGTTTTCTGATTGAGAAAACATTTTAACTCAGTTTGAAGCAGAAAACACAGCAGACAGGGAGGTTCGGTCTCAAAGATTCTCTTACTTTCACTTTGAATTGTAGCTCCTCTAAAACTCTTCTTTATGATGTGGAATCAGTAGAAGCTTGAAGTAGCAGTGTATCAGTAGTCCAGTAATCCCAGTGTTCCCAATATTCCCTCCTTTATGTGACCTCTCTCTGTGAAATTCTTGAGTTTGGTCGGTTGGTGAATCTTGAACACTGTGAACAAAAAGCGGAGCAGTGCTCTATGACTAATGTCACCTGATACCCACAGTTATGGAATGAGGAATAAACATACTGCACATATTCATCTGATGCATGATGAGATAACACGTCAGGCTAACAGGTGTTATTTCAAAGGATGGTGGTAAACAGAGGCGTTGTAGTGAGAGTAATAGTGAAACTAACTACCTAGAGACCATCAGCCTGGCCCATCAGAAAGGTTTATACTTGTTCTACTTGAGAGAACTGACAGATTGTATTATCAATTTGAATTTTGGTGCAGATAACGCGTGTGGAAATGCAATCCAGTAAGTGGGGGCGCTGTTGTATTTCAATGTGTTATTGAACCTAAGAACATACAGAGTGATGTGAAGAGCCACTTTGCACTTTGAATTGCCAATTGCCAAATGCATTTTCAAATTGCGTGACAAAATTGAAACTTGAATTGCCATTTTGCAAAATGCATTGCCATGTGAATAAAGGTGTGGAAGCATATTAGCAACAAAAAAAATGGAAATGAGCTCCAGGACACATTATGTTTATTTATAATATATGAGTTGATTATGAATCACATGAAACAATAATAAAACCAGGATAAAACAAAATAATGTACAGTACACAATGGATTCAGGAAGCATTCAGACCTGTTCACTTTTCGCACCCTTTATTGTGTTTTTGATTGAATTATATACATAGATGCTCATTACCCATGAATATACACATAATAACTCATATTAACAAAGTGAACACGTTTTTCCAATTATCAAAAACTGAAATCTCTCATTTACAAAGTATTCAGTCTCTCTCTCTCTCTCTCTCTCTCTCTCTCTCTCTCTCTCTCTCTCTCTCTCTCTCTCATATCCCAGGAACACTTACATACTGTATATCACTCCCTGTTCATTCACATACCTTTAGACAAAGGGACTGTGTGCTGCTCTGTTGTTACGGAGACTGTAACAGGACATTGTTTCACATTTAAAAGCAAAAACAACACAAATTGGCCTGACAAAAAATAATGATTTCTTACAGTCTGCTTTTTTCTCTTTTTTTTTGCCAAACACTTTTTCTTCATTATCAATTATCAACAATAATTCAGAGACCGATGTTTGTACATTCATGATTACAGTGTAAACAGGTAATGCATCATGACTAAGAGTATATTTACTATAAGACAGCAACCAACTCAATTAATATTTTGGAAAATGTAAATAAAAAAGATAATAGGAGTTATAAGAAACTATGCTTAGAAGATGTGTGTGTGGCAAAAGAGTGTCCCATTATCATTGCAGTATATGCCAGGAACACTTATATACATCACTCCCTGTTCATTCATATACAGACATGTGTCCCTTGTTTACAAGCTTTGGACAAACTGGCAAAAAAAAACACAAAAAAACAACAACAACAACAAAACATAGTATGTCCATCTATACCCGGTGGAAAACAGACCACAAGTCTGTAGACAAAGGGACTGTGTGCAGGTCCTTTGTTACAGAGACTGTAGCTGGTAATATCTTCAGTGGGAGTTCATCCATGGTGCCAATGTAAGGAAACAGTCTCTCAGTGAAAGTGTGTGTGAAAGTGTGTATGTGTGTGTTAGTATCAGGATCACAGAAAGACACTTTTCCTTTGTTGTAGTCCAGATGAACTCTGCTCCTCTGCAGCTTCTTCTTAAGAGAAATAACTTTATGAGAGAGTTGTGAAGAGGCTGCTGTATATTTTCCATCAAGGAAATACACTTCCCAGTATCCAGCCTGTGCTGTTCCCTTATGTCCAACAGATTCATTTACCACACCCACACCCCAGAATTTATCATCTCTGACCTCCACATCCCAGCTGTGAGTCCCTGAATGAAACCCCTGAGACCCCAGGACACAGTGGTGATGATCAAACCTCTCTGGGTTTTCAGGAAGCTTCTGTTTCTCTCCACGTCTCACACTGGTCAGATCTTCAGAGAGGTAGAGTTTTGGATGAGCAGTGTTTGGATCCAGAATCACAGGAGTGTAGGAGACCATCTCCTTCATCTTAGTCCAGACGTTGAAGGTCAGGTTGCCCAGGTGTTTGGCCACATCTATCAGAGCTCCTGAGACCAGTTCTGGATCAACCAGCAGGGGGAGCTGCTGGACTCTTTCCAGTATAGTCTTGTAGTTCAGCATGAAAGAAACGTCGTCAGCTCTCAGTTCCTCCTCTGCGACTCTGATTGTGTCTGAAAAAACTGCTATCGCTGTGCTCAGACCCTCAATTTTCTCCTTCATTATTTGACTCTTCTGCTCCTCTTCCTCCTTCAGAGCAGAGATCCTGGCCTCCTCTTCCTCTTGTAGAAGCTGGTGAAGCTTCTTGAACTGCTCCTTAATCTGCCTCTCTGTGTCTCTGGCCTGGACCTTATTGTAGTCTGCTGTTTTATCACAGTTTCCTTTTACTTCATTTAAGAGTTTCAGTTTCTCCTGTAAGGGCTTCAGGGATTTCTGGAGCTTTTCTTTATGATTCGGTGTAGCTTCATTGATGGGTGTGAATTTGTGGTTGTTGTGTGTTTCTGAATCTCTGCAGACGACACACACTGGCTGCTGATGATCCAGACAGTAGAGTTTGAGTTTCTCAGAGTGCTCACTGCAGAGAGGCTCAGGCCCTGCTGAAGATCTCTGATCTCTGTTTTGTAAGAAAGCCTCACACACGTTCTTTAATGTTAAACTGACAGGTGGTTCACTCATAGATGATCTTTTCTTACAAATTGGACACTCACTTAGTTGTTTCTCTCTCCACCAGTTCTCCAGACAGGCTTTACAGAAGCTGTGGGTGCATGTCAGGACAACTGGATCTCTAAAGATTTCATGACAGACGGAACAGGAGAGATCGTTTTCTGACTGAGAAAACATTTTGTCTCTGTGTGAAGCAGAAACCACAGCAAACAGGAAGTTCTTCAGTTTTGAAAGTTAGTTTCCCTTTGAATCGAAGCTCCTCTTAACAAACTCTTCTAACTCCTCTTTAAAATATAACATCAGCAATATCGCAGCAGTCCAGTAATCCCAGTGATCCCAGTATTTCCAGTATTCCCTCCTTTATGTGATCTCTCTCTGTGGTATTCCCGAATTTGGTCTGTTAGTGAATCTTCAACACCCTGAACGAAACGTGTAGCTGTGCCCACAGTTACAGAATGCAGTACCCACATACTGCATTCACCAGTCTGATGTAGGTCACCAAACCTCAGTTGAATGTGTGCTATATAAAAGTGTGGTGGTAAAAAGAGCTGTTGCAGTGAGGGGAACAGTGCACCTAAGTAAATACCCAGGTAGCAGACATGGGGAGAGCTCTCAAAAAACTGGCATTACAAAGATTGATTTTATCTGCAATTTTGCAATTTTTTCACGTTATTAAAATTGTATTTAAACTATTAGTGTTGGCTGATTTAGTAGTTCGACTGCCCTTTTTTTTGTATCTGAAACTTTATTAGAACCACTCAGGGGCCTCCCTAGAGGAACCTCTCACTCAGTGCACATGGTTTAGTCCGCTCCTGTAGTAGGATGGACAAAAATAGTTTCAGCAGCATCAAAATAAGTTTTAAGAATTTAGATTAAATTCGTAATATTCAACTTTACTTCTTGTATTAAGATCATTCAGTCAGTTTTAGAGTGATAGCAGTTTGTAATACTGTGTTTTGTTGTATAATGTCGTATAATGTTGAGGGCTGTAACTAACGTCTGAAAATAGTAAAAAAATGTCAATCATTGTTTCCCAAAACCCAAAGTGATGTCCTCAAATGTCCAGTTTTATCCTGATCAACAGTCCAAAACCCACACACCAATTTTGATAATCTCTGACCTCCACATCCCAGATGTGAGTCCCCAAGTTAAAGCCCTGAGAGCCGAGGACACAGTGGTGATGATCAAACCTCTCTGGGTTTTCAGGTAGTCTCTGTTCCTGTCCACATCTCACACTGTTCAGATCTTCAGAGAGGTAGAGTCTTGGATGTATCTGTGATTTTTGTGTGCTATTGGATCTCTGCAGACAAGACACATTGGCTGTTGATGGATTTTTTGCACCCTTTATTGTGTTTTTGATTTAATTATATACATAGATGCTCATTACCCATGAATCTACAAATAATAACTCATATTAACAAAGTGAACACATGTTTTTAGAATGTGTTACGAATGCGTTAAGTCAAAAACTGAAATCTCTCATTCACAAAATATTCAGTCTCTCTCTCTCTCTCTCTCTCTCTCTCTCTCTCTCTCTCTCTCTCTCTCTCTCTCTCTCTCTCTCTCTCTCTCTCTCTCTCTCATATCCCAGGAACACTTACATACTGTATATCACTCCCTGTTCATTCATATACCTTAAGACAAAGGGACTGTGTGCTGCTCTGTTGTTATGGAGACTGTAACAGGACATTGTTTTACATTTAAAAGAAAAAAACAACACAAATTGGCCTGACAAAAAAACCTGCATCACTTCTTCTCAGACTTATAACTCAGTTAAACCAGAACAAACACTTTTTCTTCATTATCAATAATCAACAATAATTCAGAGACCGTTGTTTGTACATTCATGATTACAGTGTAAACAGGTAATGCATCATGACTAAGAGTATACTTACTACAAGACAGGAACCAACTCAATTAATTTTTTTTTAATGGAAATAAAAAATAAAAAAGATAATAGGATTTATAAGAAACTATGCTTAGAAGATGTGTGTGTGGCAAAAGAGTGTCCCATTATCATTGCAGTATATGCCAGGAACACTTATAGACATCACCCCCTGTTCATTCATGTACATATACATACATATACAGACAGGTGTCCCTTGTTTACAAGCTTTGGACAAACTGGCAAAAAACCCACAAAACAACAACAACAACAAAACATAGTATGTCCATCTAGACCCGGTGGAAAACAGACCACAAGCCTGTAGACAAAGGGACTGTGTGCTGCTCCTTTGTTACAGAGACTGTAACTGGTAATATCTTCAGTGGGTGTTCATTCAAAGTGGCAAAGTATGGAAACAGTCTCTCGGTGAAAGTGTGTGTGTCAGTATCAGGATCAGAGAATGACACTTTTCCTTTGTCCCAGTCCAGATGAACTCTGATCTTCTGCAGCTTCTTCTTGACTGAGAGGACTTTATCAGAGAGTGATGCAGAGACTGCTGTATATTTCCATTAAGGAGACACACTTCCCAGTATCCAGCCTGTAATTGTCCCTTGTGTCCAACAGATTCATTTAAAACACCTACACACCAGGATGTATCATCTCTGACCTCCACATCCCAGCTGTGAGTCCCTGAATTAAATCCCTCAGACCCCAGGACACAGGGGTGATATTCAAACCTCTCTGGGTTTTCAGGAAGTTTCTGTTTCTGTCCAAATCTCACACTGGTCAGATACTTCATTCTCCTCTTGCTGATTTATCCTCAATAATGTTTCTCCTTTGGGCCTTTGACTTTCTCATAGTGATGGTATACCAGGTACTGGAGACATGCAGGTCACGTCATCAGGTTTGGTTTCCACCTCCCCTCCTCTTTGTATTTTTTCAGAATCCTCCTGATTGTGGGTCTTTGCTCCCTCTCTCTATCAAGGCTTCCTGAATGTAGCATTAACACCAGTTTCTCGGGTTTCTTTAACAATGCTAAATGATGGCATTTCTAAGCAGCCTTACTTAACTAAAAAATATTACCTGTGTTGAAAAGGCCACCAGCCAGTATATGAAGGGACTGTGTGCTGCTCCTTTGTTACAGAGACTGTAGCTGGTAATATCTTCAGTGGGAGTTCATCCATGGTGCCAATGTAAGGAAACAGCTTCTCAGTGAAAGTGTGTGTGAAGGTGTGTATGTGTGTGTCAGTATCAGGATCAGAGAAAGACACTTTTCCTTTGTTGTAGTCCAGATGAACTCTGATCCTCTTCAGCTTCTTCTTAAGAGAGAGAACTTTCTGAGAGAGTTGTGAAGAGGCTGCTGTGTATTTTCCATCAAGGAAATACACTTCCCAGTATCCAGCCTGTGCTGTTCCCTTATGTCCAACAGATTCATTTACCACACCCACACCCCAGAATTTATCATCTCTGACCTCCACATCCCAGCTGTGAGTCCCTGAATGAAACCACTGAGAGCTGAGGACACAAGGGTGATGATCAAACCTCTCTGGATTTTCAGGAAGCTTCTGTTTCTCTCCACATCTCACACTGGTCAGATCTTCAGACAGGATCAGTTCTGGATGAGCAGTGTTTGGATCCAGAATCACAGGAGTGTAGGAGACAACCTCCTTCATCTTGTTCCAGATGTTGTAGGTCAGGTTGCCCAGGTGTTTGGCCACATCTATCAGAGCTCCTGAGACCAGCTCTGGATCAACCAGCAGGGGGAGCTGCTGGACTCTTTCTACTGCAGTCTTGTAGTTCAGCAGAAATGAAACGTCTTCAGCTTTCAGCTCCTCCTCTGTGACTCTGATTGTGTCTGAAAGAGCTGCTATCTCTCTGCTCAGACCCTCAATCTTCTCCTTCATTATTTGACTCTTCTGCTCCTCTTCCTCCCTCAGAGCAAAGATCCTGGCCTCCTCTTCCTCTTGTAGAAAATGGTGAAGCTTCTTAAACTGCTCCTTAATCTGACTCTCTGTGTCTCTTGCCTGGACCTTAAAGTGTTTTGCTGTGTGATCACAGTTTCCTTTAACTTCATTTAAGAGTTTCAGTTTATCCTGTAAGGGCTTCAGGGATTTCTGGAGCTTCTCTTTGTGATCCTGTGCAGCTTCATCAATGGGTGTGAATCTGTGGTTGTTGTGTGTTTTTGAATCTCTGCAGACGAGACACACTGGCTGCTGATGATCCAGACAGAAGAGTTTGAGTTTCTCAGAGTGCAGACTGCAGAGAGGCTCAGACTCTGCTGAAGATCTCTGATCTCTCTCCTGTGCAAAGGCCTCACACAGATTTTTTAATGCCAAGTTACGAGGCGGATCACTCAATGAATGTCTCTCCCTACAAACGGGACATTCCCGAGTTTGTTTCTCCCTCCACCAGTTCTTCAGACAGTCTTTACAGAAGCTGTGGCTGCATGTCAGGACAACTGGATCTTTAAAGATGTCATGACAGACGGGACAGGAGAGATCATTTTCTGATTGAGAAAACATTTTAACTCCGTTTGAAGCAGAAAACACAACAGACAGGGAGGTGTGTCAGTCTCAAAAGTTCTCTTAAAGTTACTTTCACTTTTAGTCGTACCTCCTCTAAAATTCTTACTTGTCATGTACAATCAGCAGACGGTTGAAGTAGCAGTGTACCGATAGTCAAGTAATCCCTGCGTTTCCAGTATTCTTTCCTTTGTGTGACCTCTTTCTGTGAAATTCTTGAGTTTGGTCGGTTGGTGAATCTTAAACACCGTGAACAAAACGTGCAGTAGTGCTCTTTGACTAATGTCACCTGATGCCCACATAGTTATGCAATGAGGAATAAACATACTGCACACACCCATCTGAAGCATGAGATAACACGTCAGGCTAACAGTTGTTATTTCAAAGGATGGTGGCAAACTACCAAGGGATCAGCAGCCTGGCCCATCAGAAAGGTTAATATTTGTTAAACCTCTTACAGTGCTGGAGGTAAAAACGTCTGAATGTAGTGGATGTTATATATGTGTGAAAACTGCATGAATAGAGGAAAGGTGAGGGAGTGGGTTGGTTGTTTATCACATGGTGCTGGGGACTGAGTGTATTTAGGGGAGGCGGAGTTAGAGAGCGACATCAATATAATGAAGGGAAAATAGTGAAACTAACTACCTAGGGACCATCAGCCTGGCCTTCTCTCTTATAAGAAGGCCTCACACAGGTTCTTTAATACCAAGTTACAAGGCGGATCACTCATAAATGTCTTTCCCTAGAAACGGGACATTCCCGAGTTTGTTTCTCTCTCCACCAGTTCTTCAGACAGGCTTTACAGAAGCTGTGGCTGCAAGTCAGGACAACTGGATCTTTAAAGATGTCATGACAGACGGGACAGGAGAGATCCTTTTCTGATTGAGAAAACATTTTAACTCTGTTTGAAGAAGGAAACAGAGCAAATAGGGGAAGTTCTTCAGTCTCAAAAGTTCTCTTGAAATTACTTTCACTTTGAATTGTAGCTCCTCTAAAACTCATCTTTATAATGTAAAATCAGCAGAAGGTTGAACAGGGAGTATTCCAGTTGTCCAGTAATCCAATAATCCCAGTGTTTCCAGTGCTCTCAGAATTCCCTCCTTTATGTGACCTCTTTCTGTGGCATTTCCGAATTTGGTCTGTTAGTGAATATTCAATACACTGAACAAGAAGTGCAGCGTTGCTATATGACCAGTGTCACATGATGCCCACAGTGCCCACATACTGAATACACCCATTTGATGCACATAACTACACTTCAGTTAAATGCCATTACATCAACGCGTAGTGGTGAAGAGAGACATTGCAGTGAGGGGAACAGTGAAACTAAGCATCTTGGGAGCAGACATGGGGAGAGGTCTCAAGAAATCAAAAAAAGTTAATATTTATTTTATTGGCAGTTTTGAATTTTCACATTTTTAACATTATATTTAAACTAGTGTTGGTTCAATAAGTCGTTCAACTACCTATTTCTTGTATCTAAAACATTATTAAAGCCTCTGATAATAATGTATAAGTTGATCTAGAATCACAATGAAACTATAACAAAACAAGCCTAAAGCCCAATAATGTACAGGTGTCAGTGGATTCAGGAAGTATTCAGAGCCCTTTGCTTGTTGCACACTTTATTGTATTGTTGATTTCATTTTATAAGGATGCTCATTACACATTAATTTACAATCAATAACCCATATTTACAAAGTGATAAAACCAAAACCAAAAAACTCTATCTTCAGCTCTTGCTGCATAATCATCAAATTGTCTCCACATCTCACACTGGTCAGATCTTGGAATGAGGAACACACATACTGTACATACCCATCTGATGCATGATCAGGTATGCGTTCAACTTTTCTCCTCTGTCTTTCTCCCGAATTCTCCTCATTATGGGTCTTTTCTCTGTCTCTCTGTCTCTCTGCGAAGGCTTGCTGAAGACCACAAACCTTTAGACAAAGGGACTGTGTGCTGTTCTATTGTTACAGAGACTGTAGCTGGTAATATCTTCATTGGGAGTGTATTCAAAGTAATAATGTAAGGAAACAGTCTCTCAGTGAAAGTGTGTGTGAAGGTGTGTATGTGTGTGTTAGTATCAGGATCAAAGAATGACAGTTTTCCTCTGTCCCAGTCCAGATGAACTCTGATCTTCTGCAGCTTCTTCTTCACTGTGAGAACTTTCTGAGAGAGTGGTGGGGAGGCTGCTGTGTATTTCCCATTAAAGAGCTTTATTTCCCAGAATCCAGCCAGTATTTGGCCCTTGTGTCCAACAGATTCATTTACCAAACCTACACACCAGGATGTATCATCTCTGACCTCCACATCCCAGCTGTGAGTCCCTGAGTTAAATCCCTGAGAGCCCAGGACACAGTGGTTATGATCAAACCTTTCTGGGTTTTCAGGAAGTTTTTGTCTCTCTCTACATCTCACACTGGTCAGATCTTCAGACAGGATGAGTCTTGGATAAGCAGTGTTTGGATCCAGAATCACAGGAGTGTAGGAGACCACCTCCTTTATCTTGTTCCAGATGTTGTAGGTCAGGTTGCCCAGGTGTTTGGCCACGTTTATCAGAGCTCCTGAGACCAGCGTTGGATCATCCAGCAGGGGGCGCTGCTGGACTCTTTTCAGTGCAGTCTTGTAGTTCAGCAGGAATGAAACGTCTTCAGCTCTCATCTCCTCCTCTGTGACTCTGATTGTGTCTGAAAGAGCTGCTATCTCTCTGCTCAGACCCTCAATCTTCCTCTTCATCATCTGATTCTTCTTCTCCTCTTCCTCCCTCAGAGCAGAGATCCTTGCCTCCTCTTCATCTTGTAGAAACCGGTGAAGCTTCTTAAACTGCTTCTTAATCTGCCTCTCTGTGTCTCTGGCCTGGATCTTAATGTAGTCTGCTGTTTGATCACAGTTTCCTTTAACTTCGTTGAAGAGCTTCAGTTTCTCCTGTAAGGGCTTCAGGGATTTCTGGAGCTTTTCTTTATGATCCATTGCAGCTTCATTGATGGGTGTGAATTTGTGGTTTTTGTGTGCTTTTGAATCCCTGCAGACGACACACACTGGCTGCTGATGATCCAGACAGTAGAGTTTGAGTTTCTCAGAGTGCTCACTGCAGAGAGGCTCAGACCCTGCTAAAGGTTTCTGATCTCTCTGCTGTAAAAAAGCCTCACACAGATTTTTTAATGCCAAGTTACGAGGTGGATCGCTTAATAAATGTCTTTCCCTACAAATTGGACACTCCTGGATTTGTTTCTCTCTCCACCAGTTCTTCAGACAGTCTTTACAGAAGCTGTGGCTGCAAGTCAGGACAACAGGATCTTTAAAGATGTCATGACAGACGGGACAGGAGAGATCATTTTCTGATTGAGAAAACATTTTAACTCCGTTCGAAGAAGAAAACACAGCAGACAGGGAGTTTCTTCAGTCTCAAAGATTCTCTGAAAGTTACTTTCACTTTGAACTCCTCTAAAACTCTTCTTTATGATGTGGAATCAGCAGAAGGTTGAAGTAGTAGTGTACCAGTAGTCCAGTAATCCCAGTGTTCCCAATATTCCCTCCTTTATGTGACCTCTCTCTGTGAAGTTCTTGAGTTTGGTCGGTTGCTGAATCTTGAACACGCTGAACAAAAAGTGGAGCAGTGCTCTTTGACTAATGTCACCTGATACCCACAGTTATGGAATGAGAAATGTACATACTGCACACACCCATCTGATGCATGAGATAACAGGTCAGGCTAACAGGTGTTATTTCAAAGGATGGTGGCAAACAGAGGCGTTGCAGTGAGGGTAATAGTGAAACTAACTATCAAGGGATCAGAAGCCTGGCCCATCAGAAAGGTTAATATTTGTTAAAGCTCTTACAGTGCTGGAGGTAAAAACGTCCGAATGTGATGGATGTTATATGTGTGTGAACACTGCATGAATAGAGGAAAGGTGATGGAGCGGGTTGGTTGTTTATCAAATGGTGCTGGGGACTGAGTGTATTTAGGGGAGGCGGAGTTAGAGAGCGACATGAATATAATGAAGGGATAAATAGTGAAACTAACTACCTAGGGACCATCAGCCTGGCCCTCTCTCTTATAAGAAGGTCTCACACAGGTTCTTTAATACCAAGTTACAAGGCGGATCACTCAATAAATGTCTTTCCCTAGAAACGGGACATTCCCGACTTTGTTTCTCTCTCCACCAGTTCTTCAGACAGTCATTACAGAAGCTGTGGCTGCATGTCAGGACAACTGGATCTTTAAAGATGTCATGACAGACAGGACAGGAGAGATCCTTTTCTGATTGAGAAAACATTTTTACTCCGCAGAAAACACACCAGATTAATCAATGATCGATAATTGATCGTTAAAAATGTTGTCGATCACATTAAATGTTTATCGATCAAACGCTGGTTTCAAATAGAAGTTGTGTTGCATAGTGTGAGTCTTGAAGCAATGCAATGAATTTCACTATGTGGCAGCAATGAGACATCTTACCAACAGGGGGCGATATTTGACAGCTACCGTAGATATCCATACGCGTAGATTACGGGGGGGACGGGTGGGATATGTCCCCACCACTATTTATAATTTGAATTTTGTCCCCACCACTTTTAAAATGTGCAAACCAATTGCGACCGAAAAAAAATCCCCACATACTCAACCGAAATCGTCGAGTCTAAATCATGCGATAGGCGCGCACTATGACATCCTCACTGCATGCACACCTGCCTGGCTGTGTGTGGAGCAAATGAGCGAGAGGGGATTGTGATCATCAGTACCTCATCCAGTGGCGTGGTGCGCCGCGCGCGCACCTGTGGGCCTTGCCTTTATTTTTGTTTGTAAAATTTATGAAATAAGAAATATTTAACGTCATAGCAAGGGGGAGGGGGAGGAGGGTAAACGTGTGCTGTCTGTACACGGCGTTATAATGGAGAAGTGGCTTAAATCATTTTCAAGACAAACAGACAAAATTGACATTTTTATTCAGAAAATAGCCGGTCCTTTTGCTTCCTGTAAAAAGCATGCTTGTGACCCTGGATAACGATATGGATACATCATCTAGCCTGCATGTGGACTGCCACATAAGGTAAGAAATTGGTTTACGTAATTTTGCTGCTGGTTTTGTTTGCTCGTGATGACCTGGCCAAAGGTAACCCATGGTCCTAAGCTACGATTGTGATCTGATTCTGGCTGGTGGTCAGCTAACAAGCTACACACAGTGGGATTGCTATACCAATGTGGTTATAGTTGTTTTGTCTGATTGAGATATGTGACGTTAGACTTGAAGCCTGGTAGGCCTATCAATATGTTCTCGCATAACCTATGTGATTATCCTAAACTGTAGGATTTTATTTGCGGGCAATTTGCTTATGATGTAACGAGTGAAGTCTACATTGGTCCTTCGCAAGTGTTTACTGGTGGTCAGGATTTGACAGATGCAATTCTCGTCTGGGTGCTTTTTTCTTCTGTTTTTTTTAATGCAGTATAACATAAGCTGCCAGCAGCCCTGGCTCTCAGAAGGCTGATGCTCAGTACCTCGTTTCATTTCGTACCCCCTTTACAGTCTGGCATTGTTTGTCTGGTAAACTTTGTTGATGTCAAGAGAAGTGTTAAATTGCCAACACTGTTCTTTGTCCTATGTGTATTAGTATTACATATCCCGAGCCAATACACTGGTGTTTCCAACGCCGTTTTGCAAAACAAGCCAAAACACAATCTGTGGTTTTCAACTTTTATTGTTCGAATACAATTTTCAACACCTGACAATACACTGTAGAGCAGGGATTCCCAAACTGTGGTAGGCCTACGCGTACTCCCGGTGGTACGCGAGCTGCTTCTAGGGGGTACGTACGCGAGATGAAAAGGGCTATGGCGGACAGGTGTTAAAATTAACTTTTTAAATCTTTTGTAATTAATTCATGAATAAATACATAATTTCGAATCGGATCATAACGATATGGAAACATGAAATTAAAGGATATCACTTATAAACTGTGTAGGTGTTCATCAAAAAAAGGGCAGCTTATTAAACATGACGCTGGAATAGCTACATCAATAGAATGCGTTACTTTTGTGTCGGATGGTGGGTGGTCGTGGGGCAACAGTTTTGGAACCGCTGCACTAATTCAAGACTCATTGTGGATATAACAAGTTTTTTTTTTTAAAACAACAAAAACGGAAAGGAGGGGGGGGGGGGGGGGGGCGTTACGTTTTTTGTCCCCACCACTTCTAAAACCAAACTGACGCCCTTGTAGATATCAAATGTAAACATGAAGAGGTCAAGGCAAAGTTTGGCGTGGGACCTTTTCAAACTAAAAATGACGGAGTTCGTTGTAAACCTGCACCTTGGCCAGGCCAGGATAGCACCACAATGCCTCTGCATCCCGGCTACTTCGGTCCCGTCAGAGCGTTTCAGCTGCTCGACTGACTGTCACCAGGCTGCGCTCACTGATCCCTGAGCATGCTAGCATGCTAACCAACAAGAATCAGTAGGCTGGAGTTACTTTACTTTGTCAGCAGTGGAGAGTCACCACTAAAGCCTTTAGGTGAGTCACTCTTGTTGTTTTATGAGGCTCTAGTTTTATGAGGCTCTAATGATTAATCGATAATTGATCGTTAATTTTCCCGATGATCGATCAAGAAAATGTATTCAAATGCCCATCCCCATGTCAGTCTTGAAAGTTATCTTAAAGTTGCTTTCTTTTTTAGTCCTAGCTCCTCTAAAATCTTCTTTATCAGCCTACTCTTTGCCAGAGTTGAGTAGTTATGGCTATGTAGGTTACAGACTATAAAATATGAATGATCTAGTTTGAAAACTAGGATTATCCATCTGCCCCCTGTAAAGTAATTGACTCAACAATATCTCCATTGAATTTAAAGGAGAATGGCGACACCTGCTGATTGTTGAGAGGCATGACAAATCAGTCACTCCACTTCACATCACTATCAGCCGAATGAGTCTCTTGTAAAAGATATTAGATCAGCATTTTTTTGTGCACAGAATATAAAAACTAATTTCCTTGTAGTACTGTCAAAGATACCTGTAACATTAGGAGAAATTATTTTTGATAAATGATTTTGGACACTCACTTATTTGTTTCACTCTCCACCAGTTCCTCTCACAGTCTTTTACAGAAGCTGTGGCTACATGTCAGGGCAACTGGATCTTAAAAGATGTCATGACAGATAGGACAGGAGAGATACTTTTCTGATTGAGAAAACATTTTGTTTCTGTTTGAAGTAGAAAACACAGCAAATAGAGTAAGCTCTTCAGTCTCTTCAGTCTTGACTTTAAGGCATAGTTCCTCTAAAATGTTTCTTTATTATGTGGAATCAGCAGAATGTTGAAGAGGCGATATTACAGTAGTCCAGCTTCTTTTCTCTGTGGTTGGTTATTTTTAGATGAAAATAATCATGCAGTCTGACAATAAACTCGACAACCACAGCTGCTCTTGACTTCTGTAATTTTCTGTGGAAGTATATTAGCAACAAAACTGAAAACTGGAAATGAGCTGAAGGACAAAGTTTATTTATAATATGTAAGTTTATTTAGAATAACAGTCAAACAGGGATAAAACAATAATGTACAATTAAGAGTGGATTCAGGAAGTATTCAGACCCCTTCCCTTTTTGCACACTTTGTATTGTTGATTTTATTCTATATGAATGCTCATTACAAATGGAAACATAAGTATTTAGACCCTAAACTGCATTATTTTTCTTAAGATGAGTCTACAACCTGATTTTAATCCACATGTTGAATTGACTGAAAAATGTTTAGAAAGGCAGATATAGCTCTGTGTATAAGGGAACAATATATACTGCAGGACAATCAGGACAAAAAGAAATCCCCAGTAACTTACAGTACGTTTATAATTAAGCTTGAATCTAAGTCTTTAAAAAAAGAAAAGAAAAAAGGAATGAATAAAAGCTAACAGTCCAGGACAAACAACACAATTTGGCCTGACATAGAATATTTTCTTACTTTCTGCTTCCTTTTTTTTCTCCATTAAAAACAGTTTATACATTTTACATCAAAACCTGCATCACTTGTTCTTAAACCAGAACAGACACTTTGTGAGTGCGTGTGCGTGTGTGTGTGTCTGTGTGTGTGTGTGTGTGTGTGTGTGTGTGTGTGTGTGTGTGTGTGTGTGTGTGTGTGTGTGTGAGAGAGAGAGAGAGAGAGAGAGAGAAAGAGAGAGAGAGAGAGACCAACTCAATTTATATTTTGAAACTATGCTTAGAAGACATGTGACAGTACAGTTTTTTTGGTAAAAGAGTGTCCCATTATCATTGCTGTATATGCCAGGAACACTCATATACATCACTCCCTGATCATTCATATACAGACATGTATCCTTGTTTACAAGCTTTGGACAAACTGGCAAAAACCCCCACAAAAAACATAGTATGTCCATCTAGAACCTGTGGAGAGCAGACCACAAGCCTGGAGACAAAGGGACTGTGTGCTGCTCCTTTGTTACAGAGACTGTAACTGGTAATATCTTCATTGGGAGTTCATTCAAAGTGGCAAAGTATGGAAACAGTCTCTCAGTGAAAGTGTGTGTGAAGGTGTGTATGTGTGTGTTAGTATCAGGATCAGAGAATGACACTTTTCCTTTGTCCCAGTCCATATGAACTCTGATCCTCTGCAGCTTCTTCTTCACTGAGAGGACTTTATCAGAGAGTGATGCAGAGACTGCTGTATATTTTCCATTAATGAGACACACTTCCCAGTATCCAGCAAGTAATTGTCCCTTGTTTCCAGCAGATTCATTTACCAAACCCACACTCCAGAATTTATCATCTCCAATCTCCACATCCCAGCTGTGAGTCCCCAAATTAAATCCCTGAGAGCCCAGGACGTAAAGGTGACCATCAAACCTCTCTGGGTTTTTAGGAAGTTTCTGTTTCTCTCCACATCTCACACTGGTCAGATCTTCAGAGAGGTAGAGTCTTGGATGAGCAGTGTTTGGATCCAGAATCACAGGAATGTAGGAGACCATCTCCTTCATCTTAGTCCAGACGTTGAAGGTCAGGTTGCCCAGGTGTTTGGCCACATCTATCAGAGCTCCTGAGACCAACTCTGGATCATCCAGCAGGGAGCGCTGCTGGACTCTTTCCAGTGTAGTCTTGTAGTTTAGCAGGAATGAGACGTCTTCAGCTCTCAGCTCCTCCTCTGTGACTCTGATTGTGTCTGAAAGAGCTGCTATCTCTCTGTTCAGAGTCTCAATCTTGTCCTTCATCATCTTACTTTTCTGCTCCTCTTCCTCCCTCAGAGCAGAGATCCTGGCCTCCTCTTCCTCTTGTAGAAACTGGTGAAGCTTCTTAATGTGCTCCTTAATCTGCCTCTCTGTGTCTCTGGCCTGGACCTTAATGTGTTTTGCTGCATGATCACATTGTCCTTTAACTTCTTTACAGAGTTTTAGTTTCTCCTGTAAGGAATTAAGGGATTTCTTGAGCTCCTCTTTGTGATCCTGTCCATGACAGACGTGAAGGGACAGACTGTTTTCTGATTGAGAAAACATTTTTACTCTGTTTGAAGCAGAAAACACAGCAGACAGGGAGGTTCAGTGTCAAAGATTCTCTTACTTTCACTTCGAATTGTAGCTCCTCTAAAACTCTTCTTTATGATGTGGAATCAGCAGAAGGTTGAAGTAGCAGTGTACCAGTAGTCCAGTAATCCCAGTGTTTCCAGTGCTCCCAATATTCCCTCCTTTATGTGACCTCTCTCTGTGAAATTCTTGAGTTTGGTCGGTTGGTGAATCTTGAACACACTGTGAACAAAAAGTGCAGTAGTGCTCTATGAATAACATCACCTGATACCCACAGTTATGGAATGAGGAATAAACATACTGCACACACTCATCTGATGCATGAGATAACACGTCAGGCTAACAGGTGTTATTTCAAAGTGTGGTGGCAAACAGAGGCGTTGTAGTGAGAGTAATAGTGAAACTAACTACCTAGGGACCATCAGCCTGGACCATCAGAAAGGTTAATACTTGTTCTACTTGAGAGAACTGACACATTGCATTCTCAATTGAATTTTGGTGCAGATAACGTGTGTGGAAATGCAATCCAGTAAGTGGGGGCGCTGTTGTATTTCATTGTGGTATTGAACCTAAGAACATACAAAGTGATGTGAGGATTGCACTGCCACTTTGCACTTTGAATTGTCAATTGCCAAATGCATTTTCAAATTGCATGACAAAATTGAAGCTTGAATTGCCATTTTGCAAAATGCATTGCCATGTGAATAAAGGTGTGGAAGCATATTAGCAACAAAAAAATGGAAATGAGCTCCAGGACACATTATGTTTATTTATAATATATGAGTTGATTATGAATCACATGAAACAATAATAAAACCAGGATAAAACAGAATAATATACTGTAAACAATGGATACAGGAAGTATTCAGACCTCTTCACTTTTTGCACCCTTTATTGTGTTTTTGATTTAATTATATACATAGATTCTCATTACCCATGAATCTACAAATAATAACTCATATTTACAAAGTGAACATGTTTTTAGAATTTTTTACGAATGCGTTAAGTCAAAAACTGAAATTTCTCATTCATAAAGTATTCAGTCTCTCTCTCTCTCTCTCTCTCTCTCTCTCTCTCTCTCTCTCTCTCTCTCTCTCTCTCTCTCTCTCTCTCTCGTATATCCTAGGAACACTTACATATATCACTCCCTGTTCATTCACAAACTGTCATTTGTCTTGTGTTGACAAACTGTGGACAAAATAGCAGGAAACTTTTTTTTCTTGATTTTTTTTTTTTGCATAATTACATATACAGTATTACATATATAATACTGTAACTTTAAAGTAATTTAACATTTTTGGTCATAGTCATAACACAATCATGATTCAGTTTCAGGGTTATATATTGATTATCTTCTACCAACTAAGATACTAAATGATGGCATTGTTATGCAGCATTACTCAACCTAAACTCTTATATACATCACTCCCTGTTCATTCATATACAGACATGTGCTTTGGACAAACTGGCAAAAAACCCACAAAAAAACAACAGCAACAACAACAAAACATGGTATGTCCATCTAGACCCTCTGGAAAACAGACCACAAGCCTGTAGACAAAGGGACTGTGTGCTGCTCCTTTGTTACAGAGACTGTAACTGGTAATATCTTCATTGGGAGTTCATTCAAAGTGATAATGTATGGAAACAGTCTCTCAGTGAAAGTGTGCGTGAAGGTGTGTATGTGTGTGTCAGTATCAGGATCAGAGAATGACAGTTTTCCTTTGTCCCAGTCCAGATGAACCCTGATCCTCTGCAGCTTCTTCTTCACTGAGAGGACTTTATCGACGAGTGATGCAGAGACTGCTTTGTATTTTCCATCAAGGAGACACACTTCCCAGAATCCAGCCAGTATTTGTCCCTTGTGTCTAACAGATTCATTTACCACACCTACACCCCAGGGCTTGTCATCTCTGACCTCCACATTCCATCTGTGAGTCCCTGAGTTGAAGCCTTCAGAGCCCAGGACACAGTGATAATAGTCAAACCTCTCTGGATTTTCAGGAAGTTTCTGTTTCTCTCCACATCTCACACTGGTCAGATCTTCAGACAGGATGTGTTCTGGATGAGCAGTGTTTGGATCCAGAATCACAGGAGTGTAGGAGACCATCTCCTTCATCTTGTTCCAGATGTTGAAGGTCAGGTTGCCCAGGTGTTTGGCCACGTTTATCAGAGCTCCTGAGACCAGCTCTGGATCATCCAGCAGGGGGCGCTGCTGAACTCTTTCCAGTGTAGTCTGGTAGTTCAGTATGAAAGAAACGTCGTCAGCTCTCAGTTCCTCCTCTGTGACTCTGATTGTGTCTGAAAGAGCTGCTATCTCTCTGCTCAGACCCTCAATCTTCTCCTTCATCATCTGACTCTTCTGCTCCTCTTCCTCCCTAAGAGCAGAGATCCTGGCCTCCTCTTCCTGTTGTAGAAACTGGTGAAGCTTCTTAAACTGCTCCTTAATCTGCCTCTCTGTGTCTTTGGCCTGGACCTTAATGTGTTTTGCAGTTTGATCACAGTTTCCTTTGACTTCATTTAAGAGTTTCAGTTTCTCCTGTAAGGGCTTCAGGGATTTCTGGAGCTTTTCTTTATGATCCGGTGCAGCTTCATTGATGGGTGTGAATCTGTGGTTTTTGTGTGTTTTTGAATCTCTGCAGACGAGACAGACTGGCTGCTGATGATCCAGACAGAAGAGTTTGAGTCTCTCAGAGTGCTCACTGCAGAGAGGCTCAGACCCTGCTGAAGATCTCTGATCTCTCTTCTGTAAGAAAGCCTCACAGAGGTTCTGTAATACCAAGTTACAAGGCGGGTCACTCAATAAATGTCTTTCTCTACAAACTGGACATTCCCGAGTTTGTTTCTCTCTCCACCAGTTCTTCAGACAGTCTTTACAGAAGCTGTGGCTGCAAGTCAGGACAACTGGATCTTTAAAGATGTCATTACAGACGGGACAGGAGAGATCATTTTCTGATTGAGAAAACATTTTAACTCTGTTTGAAGAAGAAAACACAGCAGACAGGGAGTTTCTTCAGTCTCAAAAGTTCTCTTAAAGTTTCTTTCACTTTTGGTCGTAGCTCCTCTAAAATTCTTACTTCTCATGTACAATCAGCAGACGGTTGAAGCAGCAGTGTACCGAAAGTCAAGTAATCCCAGTGTTTCCAGTATCCTTTCCTTTGTGTGACCTCCTTCTGTGAAATTCTTGAGTTTGGTCGGTTGGTGAATCTTGAACACACTGAACAAAAAGCGGAGCAGTGCTTTATGACTGATACCCATAGTTATGCAATGAGGAATAAACATACTGCACACACCCATCTGATGCATGAGATAACAGGTCAGGCTAACAGTTGTTATTTCAAAGGATGGTGGCAAACAGAGGCTTTGCAGTGAGGGTAATAGTGAAATTAACTACCAAGGGATCAACAGCCTGGCCCATCAGAAAGGTTAATACTTGTTAAAGCTCTTACAGTGCTGGAGGTAAAAACGTCTGAATTTGGTGGATGTTATATATGTGTGAACACTGCATGAATAGAGGAAAGGTGATGGAGCGGGTTGGTTGTTTATCAAATGGTGCTGGGGACTGAGTGTATTTAGGGGAGGCGGAGTTAGAGAGCGATATGAATATAATGAAGGGAAAATAGTGAAACTAACTACCTAGGGACCATCAGCCTGGCCCTCTCTCTTATAAGAAGGCCTCACACGGGTTCTTTAATGCCAAGTTACAAGGTGTATCACTCAATAAATGTCTTTCCCTAGAAGTGGGACATTCCCGAGTTTGTTTCTCCCTCCACCAGTTCTTCAGACAGTCTTTACAGAAGTTGCGGCTGCATGTCAGGACAACTGGATCTTTAAAGATGTCATGACAGACGGGACAGGAGAGATCCTTTTTCTGATTGAGAAGACATAGAAGTAGCAATGTACCAGTAGTCCATTAATCCCAGTATTTCCAGTGTTCCCAATATTCCCTCCTTTATGTGACCTCTCTCTGTGAAATTCTTGAGTTTGGTCGGTTGGTGAATCTTGAACACCGTGAACAAAAAGTGCAGTAGTGCTCTTTGACTAATGTCACCTGATACCCACAGTTATGGAATGAGGAATATACATACTGCACATACTCATCTGATGCACAAGATAACATTTCAGGCTAACAAGTGTTATTTCAAAGTGTGGTGGCAAACAGAGGCATTATAAGGAGGGGAATAGTGAAACTAACTACCTAGAGACCATCAGCCTGGCCCATCAGAAAGGTTAATACTTGTTCTACTTGAGAGAACTGACAGATTGCATTCTCAATTTGAATGTTGGTGCACATAACGTGTGTGGAAATGCAATCCAGTAAGTGGGGGCGCTGTTGTATTTCATTGTGGTATTGAACCTAAGAACATACAGAGTGATGTGAAGAGCCTCTTTGCACTTTGAATTGTCAATTGCCAAATGCATTTTCAAATTGCATGACAAAATTGAAGCTTGAATTGCCATTTTGGAAAATGCATTGCCATGTGGATAAAGGTGTGGAAGCATATTAGCAACAAAA
The DNA here is from genome assembly GCF_027409825.1 of Scomber japonicus. NCBI lineage: Eukaryota > Metazoa > Chordata > Actinopteri > Scombriformes > Scombridae > Scomber > Scomber japonicus. The sequence goes on along the minus strand of NC_070580.1, from coordinate 30,877,177 downwards.
AAATGGAAATGAGCTCCAGGACACATTATGTTTATTTATAATATATGAGTTGATTATGAATCACATGAAACAATAATAAAACCAGGATAAAACAGAATAATATACTGTAAACAATGGATACAGGAAGTATTCAGACCTCTTCACTTTTTGCACCCTTTATTGTGTTTTTGATTTAATTATATACATAGATTCTCATTACCCATGAATCTACAAATAATAACTCATATTTACAAAGTGAACATGTTTTTAGAATTTTTTACGAATGCGTTAAGTCAAAAACTGAAATTTCTCATTCATAAAGTATTCAGTATCTCTCTCTCTCTCTCTCTCTCTCTCTCTCTCTCTCTCTCTCTCTCTCTCTCTCTCTCTCTCTCTCTCTCTCTCTCTCTCTCTCTCTCTCTCTCTCTCGTATATCCTAGGAACACTTACATATATCACTCCCTGTTCATTCACAAACTGACATTTGTCTTGTGTTGACAAACTGTGGATAAACTAGCAGGAAACTTTTTTTTCTTGTTTTTTTTTTTTTTTTTGCATAATTACATATACAGTATTACATATATAATACTGTAACTTTAAAGTAATTTAACATTTTTGGTCATAGTCATAACACAATCATGATTCAGTTTCAGGGTTATATACTGATTATCTTCTACCAACTAAGATACTAAATGATGGCATTGTTATGCAGCATTACTCAACCTAAAATAACACAATATACTTATCTAGAACCCACAAACCTTTAGACGAAGGGACTGCCATTGATGACCAGTTTATACATTTTACATCAAAACCTGCATCACTTCTTCTCAGAGTTATAACTCCAGTTAAACCAGAACAAACACTTTTTCTTCATTATCAATTATCAACAATAATTTAGAGACCGTTGTTTGTACATTCATGATTATAGTGTAAACAGGTAATGCATCATGACTTTTCTTTGTGCAAATTCATCAAAATGTGTGTGTGTGTCTGTCTGTGTGAGAGAAGTAAGAATATACTTACTACAAGACAGCAACCAACTCATTTTTTTTGTGTGTGTGGCAAAAGAGTGTCCCATTATCATTGCAGTATATGCCAGGAACACTTATATACATCACTCCCTGTTCATTCATATACAGACATGTATCCTTGTTTACAAGCTTTGGACAAACTGGCAAAAACCCACAAAAAACATAGTATGTCCATCTAGAACCTGTGGAAAAAAGCCCACAAGCCTGTAGAGGAAGGCACTGTGTGCTGCTCCTTTGTTACAGAGACTGTAGCTGGTAATATCTTCATTGGGAGTTCATTCAAAGTGATAATGTAAGGAAACAGTCTCTCGGTGAAAGTGTGTGTGAAAGTGTGTATGTGTGTGTCAGTATCAGGATCACAGAAAGACACTTTTCCTTTGTCCCAGTCCAGATGAACTCTGATCCTCTGCAGCTTCTTCTTCACTGAGAGGACTTTATCAGAGAGTGATTCAGAGACTGCTTTGTATTTTCCATTAATGAGACACACTTCCCAGAATCCAGCCAGTATTTGTCCCTTGTGTCCAACAGATTCATTTACCAAACCCACACCCCAGGATGTATCATCTCTGACCTCCACATCCCAGCTGTGAGTCCCTGAATTAAATCCCTCAGAGCCCAGGACACAGGGGTGATATTCAAACCTCTCTGGGTTTTCAGGAAGTTTCTGTTTCTGTCCAAATCTCACACTGGTCAGATCTTCAGAAAGGATGAGGTTTGACTGAGCAGTGTTTGGATCCAGAATCACAGGAGTGAGGGAGACCATCTTCTTCATCTTGTTCCAGATGTTGTAGGTCAGGTTGCCCAGATGTTTGGCCACATCTATCAGAGCTCCTGAGCACAGCTCTGGATCATCCAGCAGGGGGCACTGCTGGACTCTTTCCACTGCAGCCTTGTAGTTCTGCAGGAATGAAATGTCTTCAGCTCTCAGCTCCTCCTCTGTGACTCTGATTGTGTCTGAAAGAGCTGCTATCTCTCTGCTCAGACCCTCAATCTTTTCCTCCATCATCTGACTCTTCTGCTCCTCTTCATCCCTCAGAGCAGAGATCCTGCCCTCCTCTACCTCTTGTAGAAACTGGTGAAGCTTCTTAAACTGGTCTTTAATTTGCCTCTCTGTGTCTTTGGCCTGGACCTTAATGTGTTTTGCTGTTTGATCAAAGTTTCCTTTAAAATTTTCAAATACTTTCAGTTTCTCCTGTAAGGGCTTCAGGGATGTCTTGAGCTTCTCTTTGTGATCCTTTGCAGCTTCATCAATGGGTCTGAATCTGTGGTCTTTGTGTGCTATTGAATCTCTGCAGACAGAACAAACTAGCTGCTGATGGTCCAGACAGAAGAGTTTGAGTTTCTCAGAGTGCAGACTGCAGAGAGGCTCAGGCCCTGCTGAAGATCTCTGATCTCTCTCCTCTAAGAAGGCCTCACACAGGTTCTTTAATGCCAAGTTACGAGGCGGATCACTCAATAAATGTTTTTCCCGACAAACGGGACACTCCCGAGTTTGTTTCTCTCTCCACCAGTTCTTCAGACAATCTTTACAGAAGCTGTGGCTGCATGTCAGGACAACAGGATCTTTAAATATGTCATGACAGACAGGACAGGACAGATCCTTTTCTGATTGAGAAAACATGTTCATTCTTTTTGAAGCAGAAAACAGCAAATAGAAGAAATTCTTTAGTCTCAAAGGTTTTCTGAAAGTTACTTTTACTTTTTAATTGTAGCTCCTTTTAAAAACAATTCCTCATAGCATCAGAAGATGGAAGTAGCACTGTACCAGTAATCCCAGTATTTCGAGTATTCCCAGTCTTCTCTTTATGTGGTCTTTCTGTTAAATTCCTGAGTTTGGCCTGTTGGTGAAAGTTGAACACACTAAAAGAAAAGCGCAGCGTTGCAACCGCTTCACTTTGCCCACAATAAGACAGTACCCACATACTGCACACACCCAACTTATGTACGTCACTACACCTCAGTTGATTGGATATATACGTGTGGGGGCAAACAGAAGCACTGTAGTGAGGGGAAAAGTGAAACTAAGGGACCCAGGGACCAGACATGTTACTGCAGGTTCACATGTTTTCGGCATTTCGTAGTCACATGCAGATGTTGATTGAACTATTTGGTGTTTCACAGTTTTATTATATAACTCGCCTGCTGATGCTGCCGTGTCGTCCCCATTTTAGTTAGTTGGAAATAATGCCCCATTGGGTTGCAATGTTAGATAAATCTCAGCCATTCTGTGTAGTCAAACACAGTATTGCATCCTTCCTGAATATCACATCTTTTGATTACACAAGACATAAGCCATGCTAAGTTTGATGATGATAATTTTATTCATAATATGTAAGTGGATTTAAAATCACAATGAAACAACACTTCTCTCATTTTCTATGGAAGCAAATTAGCAACAAAATTGAAAGCTGGGAAATGAGTTTAAGAACAAACAAAGTTTATAAGTTGATTTAGAATCACAATGAAATAATAATACTAAAACAAGGATAAATCACAATAATGAACCTTAAACAGTGGATTCAAGAAGTATCCAGGGCCCTTTGCTTTTTCACACTTTGTATTGCTGATTTAATTCTATATGGATATTTATTACTGTTAATCTACACAATAAACCATATTTACAGAGTAAAAACATGTTTTGCAAATGTGTTAAAATTCCAAAAATGAAATTTGTCATTCACAAAGTATTCAGACCCTTTGCTGTGGCACTCCAAATGTGGTCAGGTGCATCCTTTTTGCTTAATTATTCTTGAAGCTTATTTACAATTTGATTTGAATCCAATCTTTTTAAACTGAATTAACTAAACAAAGCTTAGAAAGGCACACACCTGTGACTATAAGGTCCCACAGTTCACACTGCATGTTAAGTTTCTGCTATTTAAAATACAGTAATGATCGATTACTCAATTACAATATCAAAACTTGCATCACTTCTTCTCAAAGTCACAACTCAGTTAAACTAAAACAAACATCAAAAAGCTCTGTCTTCAGCGTTTGCTGCATAATCGTCAAATTTAGTCTTTTTCTTCAGTATCAACAGTAATCCAGTGACTGTTGTTTGTGTATCCATGGTTACAGTGTAAACAGGAAATGCATCATGACTTTTCTTTGTGCAGATTCACCAAAATGTAAAGAAATATACAGTATTTATAGAAAAAGTAGGTCTGCAACTAATGATTATTTTCATTTTAATTACAGTTACAGCATCATTATTTCAACCTTAGTCAACATAATTAGAAAAAGTAATTTAACATTTTAACTCACGGTCATAATACAAATGAACAGATAATTACATTTCAAGGTTATATACTCATTGTCTTTTTTCCCCTGGTAATAGTTTTGTCTACTCCTAGCATTTCAAATAATCTCAACTCTCCTCTTACTGATTTATCCTCGATGATGTTGCTTTCCTCCTTTGGGCCTTTGACTTTCTCATAGTGATTGTATACCAGGTACTGGAGACATGCAGGTCAGATGATCAGGTTTGGTTTCCACCTCCCCTCCTCTTTGACTTTTCCCTGATTCCTCTTGTCTGTTGGTCTTTTCGCTTTCTCTAAATGTCAAGGCTTCCTGAATGTAACATTAATGCCAGTTTATCTAGTTTCTTGAACAACTAAGATGCTAAATAATGGCATTTCTAAGCAGCCTTACTTAAGCTGAAAATAACATATCATATGTCCATCTAGAACCTGTGTCGAGCAGACCACAAACCTTCAGATGAAGGGACTTTGTACAGCTCCGTTGTTAAAGAGACTGTAACTGGTAATATCTTCAGTGGGAGTTCATTCATGATGCCAATGTAAGGAAACAGCTTCTCAGTGAAAGTGGGTGTGAAGGTGTGTATGTGTGTGTCAGTATCAGGATCAGAGAATGACACTTTTAATTTGTCCCAGTCCAGATGAACCCTGATCTTCTGCAGCTTCTTCTTCACTGAGAGAACTTTATCAGAGAGTGGTGGAGAGACTGCTGTGTATTTTCCATTAAGGAGACACACTTCCCAGAATTCAACCAGTGTTTCTCCCTTGTTTCCAGCAGATTCATTTACCACACCTACACACCAGAATTGATCATCTGTGACCTCCACATCCCAGCTGTGAGTCCCCGAGTTAAATCCCTGAGAGCCCCGGACACAGAGGTGACCATCAAACCTCTCTGGGTTTTTAGGAAGTTTCTGTTTCTGTCCACATCTCACACTGGTCAGATCTTCAGAGAGGTATAGTTTTGGATGAGCAGTGTTTGGATCCAGAATCACAGGAGTGAAGGAGACCGCCTCCTTCATCTTAGTCCAGACGTTGAAGGTCAGGTTACCCAGGTGTTTGGCCACATCTATCAGAGCTCCTGAGACCAACTCTGGATCATCCAGCAGGGAGCGCTGCTGGACTGTTTTCACTGCAGTCTTGTAGTTTAGCAGGAATGAAACGTCTTCAGCTTTCAGCTCCTCCTCTGTGACTCTGATTGTGTCTGAAAGAGCTGCTATCTCTCTGCTCAGACCCTCAATTTTCTCCTCCATCATCTGACTCTTCTGCTTTTCTTCCTCCATCAGAGCAGAGATCCTGGCCTTCTCTTCCTCTTGTAGAAACTGATGAAGCTTTTTAAACTGCTCCTTAATCTTCCTCTCTGTATCATAGACCTGGACCTTAATGTATTTTGCAGTTTGATCACAGTTTCCTTGAACTTCTTTAAAGGCTTTAAGTTTCTCCTGTAAGGGCTTCAGGGATGCCTTGAGCTCCTCTTTATGATCCTGTGCAGCTTCATTGATGGGTTTGAATTTGTGGTTTTTGTGTGCTTTTGAATCTCTGCAGACGAGACACACTGGCTGCTGATGATCCAGACAGAAGAGTTTGAGTTTCTCAGAGTGCAGACTGCAGACATCTTCAGACCCTGCTGAAACTTTCTGATCTTTCTCTTGTAAGAAAGCATCACAAAAAGTGTCAGGTTGATCCATAGATGATCTTCTCTTACAAATTGGACACTCACTTAGTTGTTTCTCCCTCCACCACTTCTCCAGACAGGCTTTACAGAAGCTGTGGGTGCATGTCAGGACAACTGGATCTCTAAAGATGTCATGACAGACGGAACAGGAGAGATCATTTTCTGACTGAGAAAACATTTTGTCTCTGTGTGAAGCAGAAACCACAGCAGACAGGAAGTTCTTCAGTTTTGAAAGTTAGTTTCCCTTTGAATCGAAGCTCCTCTTAACAAACTCTTCTAACTCCTCTTCAAAATATGAACTCTGCAATATCGCAGCAGTCCAGTAATCCCAGTGATCCCAGTATTTCCAGTATTTCCTCCTTTATGTAACCTCTCTCTGTGGTATTCCCGAATTTGGTCTGTTAGTGAATCTTCAACACCATGAACGAAACTTGTAGCTGTGCCCACAGTTACAGAATGCAGTACCCACATACTGCATTCACCAGTCTGATGCAGGTCACCAAACCTCAGTTGAATGTGTGCTATATGAAAGTATTGTGGTAAAACGAGCCGTTGCAGTGAGGGGAACAGTGCACCTAAATACCCAGTAATGCAAGTAAAATACCCAGGTAGCAGACATGGGGAGAGCTCTCAAAAAACTGGCATTACAAAGATTGATTTTATCTGCAAGTTTGCAATTTTTTCACGTTATTAAAATTGTATTTAAACTATTAGTGTTGGCTGATTAAGTAGTTCGACTGCCCTTTTTTTTGTATCTGAAACTTTATTAGAGCCACTCAGGGGCCTCCCTAGAGGAACCTCTCACTCAGTGCACATGGTTTAGTCCGCTCTTGTAGTAGAATAGTTTCAGCAGCATCAAAATAAGTTTTAAAAATTTAGATTAAATTCATAATATTCAACTTTACTTCTTGTATTAAGATCATTCAGTCAGTTTTAGAGTGATAGCAGTTTGTAATACTGTGTTTTGTTGTATGATGTCGTATAATGTTGAGGGCTGCAACTAACGACTGTCTGAAAATAGTAAAAAAATGTCAATCACTGTTTCCAAAAACCCAAAGTGACGTCCTCAAATGTCCAGTTTTATCCTGATCAACAGTCCAAAACCCACACACCAATTTTGATCATCTCTAACCTCCACATCCCAGCTGTGAGTCCCCAAGTTAAAGTCCTGGGAGCCAAGGACACAGTGGTGATGATCAAACCTATGGGTTTTTAGGAAGTTTCTGTTCCTGTCCACATCTCACACTGTTCAGATCTTCAGAGAGGTAGAGTCTTGGATGTATCTGTGATTTTTGTGTGCTATTGGATCTCTGCAGACAAGACACATTGGCTGTTGATGGACTTTTTGCACCCTTTATTGTGTTTTTGATTTAATTATATACATAGATGCTCATTACCCATGAATCTACAAATAATAACTCATATTAACAAAGTGAACACATGTTTTTAGAATTTGTTACGAATGCGTTAAGTCAAAAACTGAAATCTCTCATTCACAAAATATTCAGTCTCTCTCTCTCTCTCTCTCTCTCTCTCTCTCTCTCTCTCTCTCTCTCTCTCTCTCTCTCTCTCTCCCTCTCAGACTTATAACTCAGTTAAACCAGAACAAACACTTTTTCTTCATTATCAATTATCAACAATAATTCAGGGACCATTGTTTGTACATTCATGATTTATAAGAAACTATGCTTAGAAGATGCATCCCATTATCATTTTAGTATATGCCAGGAACACTTATATACATCACTCCCTGTTCATTCATATACAGACAGGTGTCCCTTGTTTACAAACTTTGGACAAATTGGCATAAAACACAAAACAACAACAACAAAACATGGTATGTCCATCTAGACCCTCTGGAAAAAAGACCACAAGCCTGTAGACAAAGGGACTGTGTGCTGCTCCTTTGTTACAGAGACTGTAACTGGTAATATCTTCATTGGGAGTTCATTCAAAGTGCTGATGTATGGAAACAGTCTCTCAGTGAAAGTGTGTGTGAATGTGTGTATGTGTATGTCAGTATCAGGATCAGAGAATGACACTTTTCCTTTGTCCCAGTCCAGATGAACTCTGATCTTCTGCAGCTTCTTCTTCACTGAGAGAACTTTATCAGAGAGTGATGCACAGACTGCTGTGTATTTTCCATTAAGGAGACACACTTCCCAGTATCCAGTCAGTATTTGTCCCTTGTTTACAGCAGATTCATTTACCAAACCCACACTCCAGAATCCATCATCTCTGACCTCCACATCCCAGCTGTGAGTCCCTGAATTAAAGCCCTGGGAGCTGAGGACACAGAGGTGACGATCCAACCTCTCTGGGTTTTCAGGAAGCTTCTGTTGCTCTCCACATCTCACACTGGTCAGATCTTCAGAGAGGTAGAGTTCTGGATTAGCAGTGTTTGGATCCAGAATCACAGGAGTGTAGGAGACCATCTCCTTCATCTTAGTCCAGATGTTGTAGGTCAGGTTGCCCAGGTGTTTGGACACATCTATCAGAGCTCCTGAGACCAGCTCTGGATCATCCAGCAGGGAGCGCTGCTGGACTCTTTTCACTGCAGACTTGTAGTTCTGCAGGAATGCAAAGTCCTCAACTCTCAGCTCCTCCTCTGTGACTCTGATTGTGTCTGAAAGAGCTGCTATCTTTCTGCTCAGAGCCTCAATCTTCTCCTTCATCATCTGTTTCTTCTGCTTCTCTTCATCCCTCAGATTAGAGATCCTGGCCTCCTCTTCTTCTTGTAGAAACTGGTGAAGTTTCTTAAACTGCTCCTTAATCTGACTCTCTGTGTCTCTGGCCTGGACCTTAATGCAGTCTGCTGTTTGATCACAGTCTCCTTTAACTTTGTTGAAGAGTTTCAGTTTCTCCTGTAAGGACTTCAGGGATTTCTGGAGGTTTTCTTTATGATCCGTTGCAACTTCATTGATGGGTGTGAATTTGTGGTTTTTGTGTGCTTTTGAATCTCTGCAGACGAGACACACTGGCTGCAGATGATCCAGACAGAAGAGTTTGAGTTTCTCAGAGTGCAGACTGCAGAGAGGCTCAGACCCTGCTGAAGATCTCTGATCTCTCTGCTGTAAGAAAGCCTCACACAGATTCTTTAATGCCAAGTTACGAGGTGGATCGCTTAATAAATGTCTTTCCCTACAAATTGGACACTCCTGGATTTTGTTTCTCCCTCCACCAGTTCTTCAGACAGTCTTTACAGAAGCTGTGGCTGCATGTCAGGACAACAGGATCTTTAAAGATGTCATGACAGACGGGACAGGAGAGATCATTTTCTGATTGAGAAAACATTTTAACTCCGTTTTGAAGAAGAAAACACAGCAGACAGGGAGTTTCTTCAGTCTCAAAGATTCTCTGTTACTTTAACTTTGAACTCCTCTAAAATTCTTCTTTATGATGTGGAATCAGCAGAAGGTTGAAGTAGCAGTGTACCAGTAGTCCAGTAATCCCAGTGTTTCCAGTGTTCCCAATATTCCCTCCTTTATGTGACCTCTCTCTGTGAAATTCTTGAGTTTGGTCGGTTGCTGAATCTTGAACACACTAAACAAAGAGCGGAGCAGTGCTCTATGACTAATGTCACCTGATACCCACAGTTATGGAATGAGAAATGTACATACTGCACACACCCATCTGATGCATGAGATAACAGGTCAGGCTAACAGGTGTTATTTCAAAGGATGGTGGCAAACAGAGGCGTTGCAGTGAGGGTAATAGTGAAACTAACTATCAAGGGATCAGAAGCCTGGCCCATCAGAAAGGTTAATATTTGTTAAACCTCTTACAGTGCTGGAGGTAAAAACGTCCGAATGTGATGGATGTTATATGTGTGTGAACACTGCATGAATAGAGGAAAGGTGATGGAGCGGGTTGGTTGTTTATCAAATGGTGCTGGGGACTGAGTGTATTTAGGGGAGGCGGAGTTAGAGAGCGACATGAATATAATGAAGGGATAAATAGTGAAACTAACTACCTAGGGACCATCAGCCTGGCCCTCTCTCTTATAAGAAGGTCTCACACAGGTTCTTTAATACCAAGTTACAAGGCGGATCACTCAATAAATGTCTTTCCCTAGAAATGGGACATTCCCGAGTTTGTTTCTCTCTCCACCAGTTCTTCAGACAGTCTTTACAGAAGCTGTGGCTGCATGTCAGGACAACTGGATCTTTAAAGATGTCATGACAGACAGGACAGGAGAGATCCTTTTCTGATTGAGAAAACATTTTTACTCCGCAGAAAACACACCAGATTAATCAATGATCGATAATTGATCGTTAAAAATGTTGTCGATCACATTAAATGTTTATTGATCAAACGCTGGTTTCAAATAGAAGTTGTGTTGCATAGTGTGAGTCTTGAAGCAATGCAATGAATTTCACTATGTGGCAGCAATGAGACATCTTACCAACAGGGGGCGATATTTGACAGCTACCGTAGATATCAAATGTAAGCATGAAGAGGTCAAGGCAAAGTTTGGCGTGGGACCTTTTCAAACTAAAAATGATGGAGTTCGTTGTAAACCTGCACCTTGGCCAGGCCTACCCAGGATAGCACCACAATGCCTCTGCATCCCGGCTACTTCGGTCCCGTCAGAGCGTTTCAGCTGCTCGACCGACTGTCACCAGGCTGCGCTCACTGATCCCTGAGCATGCTAGCATGCTAGCATGCTAACCAACAAGAATCAGTAGGCTGGAGTTACTTTACTTTGTTAGCAGTGGACAGTCACCACTAAAGCCTTTAGGTGAGTCACTCTTGTTGTTTTATGAGGCTCTAGTTTTATGAGGCTCTAATGATTAATCGATAATTGATCGTTAATTTTCCCATGATCGATCAAGAAAATGTATTCAAATGCCCATCCCTATGTCAGTCTTGAAAGTTATCTTAAAGTTGCTTTCTTTTTGAGTCCTAGCTCCTCTAAAATCTTCTTTATCAGCCTACGCTTTGCCAGAGTTGAGTAGTTATGGCTATGTAGGTTACAGACTATAAAATATGAATGATCTAGTTTGAAAGCTAGGATTATCCATCTGCCCCCTGTAAAGTAATTGACTCAACAATATCTCCATTGAATTTAAAGGAGAATGGCGACACCTGCTGGTTGTTGAGAGGCATGACAAATCAGTCACTCCACTTCACATCACTATCAGCCAAATGAGTCTCTTGTAAAAGATATTAGATCAGCATTTTTTTGTGCACAGAATATAAAAACTAATTTCCTTGTAGTACTGTCAAAGATACCTGTAACATTAGGAGAAATTATTTTTGATAAATGATTTTGGACACTCACTTATTTGTTTCACTCTCCACCAGTTCCTCTCACAGTCTTTTACAGAAGCTGTAACATGTCAGGGCAACTGGATCTTAAAAGATGTCATGACAGATAGGACAGGAGAGATACTTTTCTGATTGAGAAAACATTTTGTTTCTGTTTGAAGTAGAAAGCACAGAAAATAGAGTAAGCTCTTCAGTCTTGAGTTTAAGGCGTAGTTCCTCTAAAATTTTTCTTTATTATGTGGAATCAGCAGAATGTTGAAGAGGCGATATTACAGTAGTCCAGCTTCTTTTCTCTGTGGTTGGTTATTTTTAGATGAAAATAATCATGCAGTCTGACAATAAACTCGACAACCACAGCTGCTCTTGACTTCTGTAATTTTCTGTGGAAGTATATTAGCAATAAAACTGAAAACTGGAAATGAGCTGAAGGACAAAGTTTATTTGTAATATCTAAATTGATTTAGAATAACAGTCAAACAGGGATAAAACAATAATGTACACTTAGTGGAGTGGATTCAGGAAGTATTCAGACCCCTTCCATTTTTATACACTTTGTATTGTTGATTTTATTCTATATGAATGCTCATTACAAATGGAAAAATAAGTATTGAGACCCTTTGCTGCATTCTTTGTCTGATTTTAATCCACATGTTGAATTGACTGAACAAAGTTTAGAAAGGCATACCTCTGTGTATAAGGGAACAATTTATACTGCAGGACAATCAGGACAAAAATAAATCCCCAGTAACTTACAGTACGTTTATAATTAAGCTTGAATCTAAGTCTTTAAAAAAGAAAAGAAAAAAAGAATGAATAAAAGCACTCATTTACATCACTCCCTGATCATTCATATACAGACATGTATCCTTGTTTACAAGCTTTGGACAAACTGGCAAAAACCCCCACAAAAAACATAGTATGTCCATTTAGAACCTGTGGAGAGCAGACCACAAGCCTGGAGACAAAGGGACTGTGTGCTGCTCCTTTGTTACAGAGACTGTAACTGGTAATATCTTCATTGGGAGTTCATTCAAAGTGGCAAAGTATGGAAACAGTCTCTCGGTGAAAGTGTGTGTGAAGGTGTGTATGTGTGTGTTAGTATCAGGATCAGAGAATGACACTTTTCCTTTGTCCCAGTCCAGATGAACCCTGATCTTCTGCAGCTTCGTCTTCACTGAGAGGACTTTATCAGAGAGTGATGCAGCGACTGCTGTGTATTTACCATTAATGAGACACACTTCCCAGAATCCAGCCTGTAATTGTCCCTTGTTTCCAGCAGATTCATTTACCAAACCCACACAGCAGAATTTATCATCTCTGACCTCCACATCCCAACTGTGAGTCCCCGAGTTAAATCCCTGAGAGCCCAGGACGTAGAGGTGACCATCAAACCTCTCTGGGTTTTTAGGAAGTTTCTGTTTCTCTCCACATCTCACACTGGTCAGATCTTCAGAGAGGTAGAGTCTTGGATGAGCAGTGTTTGGATCCAGAATCACTGGAGTGTAGGAGACCACCTCCTTCATCTTAGTCCAGACGTTGTAGGTCAGGTTGCCCAGGTGTTTGGCCACATCTATCAGAGCTCCTGAGACCAGCTCTGGATCATCCAGCAGGGAGCGCTGCTGGACTCTTTCCAGTGTAGTCTTGTAGTTTAGCAGGAATGAAACGTCTTCAGCTCTCAGCTCCTCCTCTGTGACTCTGATTGTGTCTGAAAGAGCTGCTATCTCTCTGCTCAGACCCTCAATCTTCTCTTTCATCATCTGACTCTTCTGCTCCTCTTCCTCCCTCAGAGCAGAGATCCTGGCCTCCTCTTCCTCTTGTAGAAACTGATGAAGCTTCTGAAACTGCTCCTTAATCTGCCTCTCTGTGTCTCTGGCCTGGACCTTAGTGTGTGTTGCTGTTTGATCACATTTTCCTTTAACTTCTTTACAGAGTTTCAGTTTCTCCTGTAAGGAATTAAGGGATTTCTGGAGCTCCTCTTTGTGATCCTGTCCATGACAGACGTGAAGGGACAGACTGTTTTCTGATTGAGAAAACATTTTCAATCAGTTTGAAGCAACAGCAAATAGAGGAAGTTATTCAGTCTCGAAAGTTCCCTTAAAGTTACTTTTGCTTCATAACTCCTCTAAAACTTTTCTTTATAATGTAAAATCAGCAGAAGGTTGAACAGGCAGTATTCCAGTTGTCCAGTAATCCAGTAATCCCAGAGTTTCCCGTGTTCCCAGTATTCCCTCCTTTATGTGACCTCTTTCTGTGGCATTTCCGAATTTGGTCTGTTAGTGAATCTTCAATACACTGAACAAGAAGTGCAGCGTTGCTATATGACCAGTGTCACATGATGCCCACAGTGCCCACATACTGAATACACCCATTTGATGCACATGACTACGCTTCATTTAAATGTCATCATATCAAAGCGTGGTGTAGAAAAGAGGAATTGCAGTGAGGGGAACAGTGAAACTAAGCATCTTGGGAGCAGACATGGTGAGAAGTCTCAAGAAATCAAAAAAAGTTAATATTGATTTTATTTGAAATTTTGAAATTTCACATTTTTAACATTATATTTAAACTAGTGTTGGCTCAATAAATAATTCAACTACCTATTCCTTGTATTTAAAACATTATTAAAGCCTCTGATAATAATATATAAATTGATCTAGAATCACAATGAAACTATAACAAAACAAGCCTAAATCCCAATAATGTACAGATAACAGTGGATTCAGGAAGTATTCAGAGCCTTTTGCTTTTTGCACACTTTATTGTATTGTTGATTTAATTTTATAAGGATGCTCATTACACATGAATTTACAATCAATAACCCATATTTACGAAGTGATAAAACCAAAACCAAAAGACTCTATCTTCAGCTCTTGCTGCATAATCGTCAAATTTGTATTTTTCTTCAGTGTCAACAATAATCCAGTAACTGTTGTTTGTGTATCCATGGTTACAGTGTAAACAGGAAATACATGATTTTTCCTTGTGTAGATTCACCAAAATGAAAAGAAATATACAATGTAGAAAAAGTAAGTCTGCAACTAATGATTATTTCCAATATAAATACATATACAGTATCATTATTTCAACCTTAATCAACATAATCATAGAAAGTAATTTAATATTTTCATTCAGTCATGATACAATCATGACTAGATAATTACATTTCAGGGTTATATGCTGATTATATATTCTTTCTGGTAATCATTTTGTGTAGTACTCCTAGCATTTCAAATAATCATCTTTTCCTGATTATGGGTCTTTTCTCTCTCTCTCCTTCTTGAATGTAGCATTAATGCAAGTTTCTCTGGTTTCTTTGACAACTGAGATGCTGAATGATGGTATTTCTAAGCAGCCGCACTTAACCTGAAAATAAAACATGGTATGTCCACCTAGAACCTGAAGAGAGCAGACAACAAACCTTTAGGTGGAGGAACTGAGACTGTGTGTTGCTCCATTGTTAAAGAGACTCGAACTGGTAATATCTTCAGTGGAAGTGCATTCATGGTGCCAATGTAAGGAAACAGCTTCTTAGTGAAAGTGAGTGTGAAGGTGTGTATGTGTGTGTCAGTATCAGGATCAAAGAAATACAGTTTTCCTCTGTTGTAGTCCAGATGAACTCTGATCCTCTGCAGCTTCGTCTTCACTGCGAGGATTTTATCAGAGAGTACTCGAGAGACTGCTGTGTATTTTCCATTAATGAAACACACTTCCCAGTATCCAGTCAGTATTTTTACCTTGTTTCTAGCAGATTCATTTACCACACCCACACACCAGAATTGATCATCTGTGACCTCCACATCCCAGCTGTGAGTCCCTGAATTAAATCCCTGAGAGCCCCGGACACAGTGGTGATGATAAAACCTCTCTGTATTTTCAGGAAGTTTCTGTCTCTCTCCACATCTCACACTGGTCAGATCTTCAGAGAGGTAGAGTCTTGAATGAGCAGTGTTTGGATCCAGTATCACAGGAGTGTAGGAGACCACCTCCTTCATCTTAGTCCAGACGTTGTAGGTCAGGTTGCCCAGGTGTTTGGCCACATCTATCAGAGCTCCTGAGACCAGCTCTGGATCAACCAGCAGGAGGCGCTGCTGGACTGTTTCCACTGCAGCCTTGTAATTCTGCAGAAATGAAACGTCTTCAGCTTTCAGTTCCTCCTCTGTGGTTCTGATTGTGTCTGAAAGAGCTGCTGTCTCTTTGCACAGAGTCTCAATCTTCCTCTTCATCATCTGACTCTTCTGCTCCTCTTCCTCCCTCAGAGCAGAGATCCTGGCCTCCTCTTCTTCTTGTAGAAACTGGTGAAGCTTCTTGAACTGCTCCTTAATCTGCCTCTCTGTGTCTCTGGCCTGGACCTTAATGTAGTCTGCTGTTTGATCACAGTTTCCTTTAACTTCTTCAAAGAGCTTCAGTTTGTCCTGTAAGGGCTTCAGGGATTTCTGGAGCTCCTCTTTGTGCTCCTTTCCAGCTTCATCAATGGGTCTGAATCTGTGGTGTTTGTGTGCTATTGAATCTCTGCAAATGAGACAGACTGGCTGCTGATGATCCAGACAGAAGAGTTTGATTTTCTCATAGTGCAGACTGCAGAGAGGCTCAGACCCTGATGAAGATCTCTGATCTCTCTCCTGTAAGAAAGCCTCACACAGATTCTTTAATGCCAAGTTACGAGGCGGATCACTCAAATGTTTTTCCATACAAACGGGACATTCCCGAGTTTGTTTCTCTCTCCACCAGTTCTTCAGACAGACTTTACAGAAGCTGTGGCTGCATATCAGGACAACTGGATCTTTAAAGATGTCATGACAGACCGAACAGGAGAGATCGTTTTCTGATTGAGAAAACATTTTAACTCCGTTTGAAGCAGAAAACACAGCAAATAGAGGAAGTTCTTCAGTCTCAAAAGTTCTATTAAAGTTACTTTTGCTTCATAACTCCTCTAAAACTTTTCTTTATAATGTAAAATCAGCAGAAGGTTGAACAGGCAGTATTCCAGTTGTCCAGTAATCCCAGTGTTTCCAGTGTTCCCAGAATTCCCTCCTTTATGTGACCTCTTTCTGTGGCATTTCCGAATTTGGTCTGTTAGCGAATCTTCAATACACTGAACAAGAAGTGCAGCGTTGCTATATGACCAGTGTCACATGATGCCCACAGTGCCCACATACTGAATACACCCATTTGATGCACATGACTACGCTTCAGTTAAATGCCATTACATCAACGCGTAGTGGTGAAGAGAGACATTGCAGTGAGGGGAACAGTGAAACTAAGCATCTTGGGAGCAGACATGGGGAGAGGTCTCAAGAAATCAAAAAAAGTTAATATTGGTTTTATTTGCAGTTTTGAAATTTCACATTTTTAACATTACATTTAAACTAGTGTTGGCTGAATAAATAATTCAACTACCTATTTCTTGTATCTAAAACGTTATTAAAGCCTCTGATAATAATATATAAATTGATCTAGAATCACAATGAAACAATAACAAAACAAGCCTAAATCCCAATGATGTACAGATAATAGTGGATTCAGGAAGTATTCAGAGCCCTTTGCTTTTTGCACACTTTATTGTATTGTTCTTCTGTCTGTCTCCACATCTCACACTGGTCAGATCTTGGAATGAGGAATACACATACTGTACATACCCATCTGATGCATGAGATAATACCTCATGTGAGCAGGTGTTTTTTTGTGTGGTGTGGTGACAAACAGTGGCATTGTAGTGATGGGAATATTGGGACTAACCTCCGAGGGCCCATACATGTTTTTGGGACGCATTATCATTAAGACTCAATCTATTTGAAATTGAACACACTTGCAATCTAACAGTACAGGATTAAATTCAAAACAAAAAACAGAAATTGCCTGACAGAAAGAAAAAAAATACAATCATTTCTTCTGACATTCTGCTTCCTTGACAGAAAAAAACCTTTAAACATGTATTGTACAATTAGTATATATACAGTATTATTATATCAACACAATCGTAGAAAAAAATAATATACTTTCATAGTCATAATGCAATCATGAATAGATGATTCAGGGTTAAATACTGATTTAGTTTTTGTTTTTTTCATCATTTTCTATACTCACATTTCAAATGATCTCTTTAAATCAATACCTCATTCTCCTCTTGCTGATTTATCCTCAATAATGTTTCTCCTTTGGGCCTCTGACTTTCTCATAGTGATGGTGTACCAGATACTGGAGACATTCAGATCAGGTCATCAGGTATGCTTTTCAACTTCTCTCCTCTGTCTTTTTCCCGATTTCTTCTCATTATGGGTCTTTTCTCTATGTCTCTGCGAAGGCTTGCTGAAGGCCACAAACCTTTAGACGAACGGACTGTGTGCTGATCCGTTGTTACAGAGACTGTAACTGGTAATGTCTTCATTGGGAATTCACTCAAAGTGTCAATGTAAGGAAACAGCTTCTCAGTGAAAGTGTGTATGAAGGTGTATATGTGTGTGTCAGTATCAGGATCACAGAAAGACAGTTTTCCTTTGTTATAGTTCAGACGAACTCTGATCCTCTGCAGCTTCTTCTTCACTGAGAGGACTTTATCAGAGAGTGACGGAGAGGCTGCTGAGTATTCTCCATTAAGGAAACACACTTCCCAGAATCCAGCCTGTAATTGTCCCTTGTGTCCAGCAGATTCATTTAAAACACCTACACACCAATTTTGATCATCTCTGACCTCCACATCCCAGCTGTGAGTCCCTGAGTTAAATCCCTGAGAACCCAGGACACAGTGGTGACGATCAAACCGCTCTGGGTTTTCAGGAAGCTTCTGTCTCTCTCCACGTCTCACACTGGTCAGATCTTCAGAGAGGTAGAGTCTTGGATGAGCAGTGTTTGGATCCAGAATCACAGGAGTGTAGGAGACCATCTCCTTCATCTTGTTCCAGATGTTGAAGGTCAGGTTTCCTAGGTGTTTGGCCACATCTATCAGAGCTCCTGAGACCAGCTCTGGATCATCCAGCAGGAGGCGCTGCTGGACTCTTTCCACTGCAGCCTTGTAGTTCTGCAGGAATGAGATACCTTCAAGTCTCAGTTCCTCCTGTGTGGCTCTGATTGTGTCTGAAAGAGCTGCTATCTCTCTTCTCAGACCCTCAATCTTTTCCTTCATCATCTGACTCTTCTGCTTCTCTTCCTCCCTCAGAGCAGAGATCCTGGCCTCCTCTTCCTCTTTTAAAAACTGATGAAGCTTCTTAAACTGCTCCTTAATCTGCCTCTCTGTGTCTCTGGCATGGACCTTATTGTAGTCTGCTGTTTGATCACAGTTTCCTTTAACTTCTTTACAGAGCTTCAGTTTCTCCTGTAAGGGCTTCAGGGATTTCTGGAGCTCGTCTTTGTGATCCTGTTCAGCTTCATCAATGGGTCTGAATCTGTGGTCTTTGTGTGCTATTGAATCCCTGCAAACAACACAAACTGGCTGCTTATGGTTCAGACAGAAGAGTTTGAATTTCTCAGAGTGCAGACTGCAGACAGGCTCAGACCCTGATGAAGATCTCTGATCTCTCTGCTGTAAGAAAGCCTCACACAGGTTCTTTAATGCTAAACTGACAGGTGGGTCAGACTTAGATGTTCTTCTCCTACAGGTTGGACACTCACTCTCTTGTTTCTCCCTCCACCAGTTCTTCAGACAGACTTTACAGAAGCTGTGGCTGCATGCCAGGACAACTGGATCTTTAAAGATGTCATGACAGACGGGACAGGAGAGATCGTTTTCTGATTGAGAAAACATTTTAACTCCGTTTGAAGCAGAAAACACAGCAAATAGAAGAAGTTCTTCAGTCTTGAATTTTCTCTCAAAGTTCCTCTAAAATTCTTCTTTATAATGTGGAATCAGCAGAAGGTGACGCAGCAGTGTACCAGCGGTCCAGTAATCCAAGTGTTCCCAGTATTCCTTACTTTATGTGACCTCTTGTCAGTTGGCAAACCTTGAACACACTGATCGAAAAGTCCAACGTCACCCGATGCCCACACAGTTATGGAATGAGGAATATACATACTGAACATACCCATCTGATGCATAGATAACACCTCACATGAGCAGGTGTGTTTTTATGTGGTGTGGTGACAAACAGTGGCGTTGTAGGTTGTCAATGACCGTGTATAACCATATCATGATCCTATGAAAAAGTATCAACCATTATCTAACCTCCCAGGGCGCAGACATGTTTTTGGCCTCTTTGTCATTTCGTAGTCAGACGCAGGTGTTTATTGAACTATTTCATGTTCCACAGTG
Source organism: Scomber japonicus (assembly GCF_027409825.1). Classification (NCBI taxonomy): domain Eukaryota; kingdom Metazoa; phylum Chordata; class Actinopteri; order Scombriformes; family Scombridae; genus Scomber; species Scomber japonicus. Next base: position 30,857,719 of record NC_070580.1, on the reverse strand, counting down.
TGACGATGTAACGGCACACCTGCAGGCTGGACTGTGAAGTAAACACTTCAGATAATTAACCTATAGTTGTTATAAAGTAATAAAAAGAGATGAATACAAGTGCAATAAGTTTCTTTGTCACATAACAGACATGTCTTATGTCACTGATGTTGCAGAGCCCCACTGGGTTGTAATTATTTTACTTTATTATTTTGACAGCTTGTGCACAAGAGGGAACAGATGGAGAGATGTGAGTTAATATCTTATATTCTTATATTATTTTGTACCCTCTCAAACTTTTTCATTGAAGTCTTAATTAATGACCACCATATGAGTTTTCTCAGAGTGAATCCAGAGATTTTTTTGTCAACTTGAAAGGCTATAAAGTCACTAAAGTCTGACGTGCACATAGAAAGCCCAAAAGTTGCATGTTAGATTGTTAAGTACTGTTATCTTCTCTGACTGATATCTGATTCAGTGCTGGTAATTCATAGGTTGAACCAAGCCCTGTGATAGTAATATTGTCAGTGACGTCACACAGGGAAAGTTTTGTGTGTTTCAGTTAAGTGATGAGGTACGGTTGTGTATTGCAGTAACTTTATTAACAGCCATCTGTGTGTGAGTGAAAGAAAAACCACACAACATTGTCATCCTGCTATTACTGCATTTACCTCTGTACTGTATGTGTTGCTGCAAAAAGAGAAGTAAAAGAAGTGAACAGCACATCTACCTCTCTCAGCCCTTTACTCATCCATACTCTGGAAACGACACAATGTGGTGAACCTAGTGACAAAACACTGAACTAACACTCAGGCTGCTCATTTTATTATTACCTCCACTATCTGTGGTCAATTATTACACTACTACTCTCTGTCTATTCTTTATTTCTGTATTGTAGATCATTAGCCAAATATATATATATAACCTGTGCAAAGTCCATGTTCATGAATGCTGCTACAGTTTTTCTATGCCTCTACCAAATCAACCTTGCACACTATATTCTTGATTTTTTAATTCTTCTAAAGTTGATACTACCTTTTCACCAAGCCTGTGAATCATTTCTTCATAGGGAGCATTTGAACCTGAAAAGTATGAATGTGACTGCGTTGAGATTACAATAAAGGTCTTTGAATCCTTGAATCTCGCAGGGTTAAGCACCATTCAGCCCTGCATGGCTCTGTTACGCCCAGGTGCCCTGTGGGACTCTGCTTGGCCCTCTGCGGTCCACATTCTCCTGAACCGCACAATGAAAAACTGCAGAATGAGAGGAGGAGGAGGAATCTCTGACGTTCCCATTGGCCGAGGACTTTTTCAGGCTCGTTCTTATTGGCTGGCAGAGTGTGAGCAGGGAATCCCTCAGGGCTCCTTCTGTCTTTGTCTCAGAATGAAAACACAAACAGTCCAGTCAGGCCTCAGTGCTCCAGGGTGTCTGGCAGTCTGCTGAAGACCAGGACTGCAGTAGTCTGATCTGCCGAGAGTCATCAGCAATAGTACAGCCGCTGTTTCTATGACCATAAATCTCCCTGATTACTGCCAGTCTGCTGCTACATGGTCTGCAGCTGTAACATTGCAAGTACCTGTAATGTTTACCAAAGCAGAGTGAATTCCATATGATGTGTGTGAGAAAGTGTTGGGAGATAAATCTCATCAGTGGCGTGTTGGAACAAAATCAGGAGGTGAAGAAACCAGCTCAGTTCATATTGCAGAGGGTGGAGAAGGAGAGCTGGCAACAGGACGAATCAGAAAGCAAGAGTGGAGAAAAAAAGACTGAAGAGAAAGGAAAAGTCCACAGTTAGAGACGAGAAAGGTGAGTTTTGGTGTTGTTGAGAGTTTATAAAAATATGTTAAAAAAAAACAAGAGAGAGAAAAGAAAAGAGAAAACTGAGGTTGAAAGTGAAGTGTGGAACCAGGTGGAGAAGAGAAAAATACTTTGCAGTGAGAATGAAGAAGTAAAGAAAAGAGTTTATGTTGCTCAGCAGGAATGAGATGAAAGGCTAGACGGTTAAATTGCAGTGGGCCAGGAGCGGCTGTGGGCGGGGAAAGAGAGGAAGTGTGGTCGACAAGAGAGGAATTTAAAGCCTCATTGTTCTGGAAGAGCAGAGGCAGAGAGAGCCGAGCAGCCGAGGAGTCGAACCACCGACAGACGCTCAGCAACATGGACGTGAGCTCAGCCATGAAGAAGGTAAGACAAGAAACAACAGTTAAAGTCCTCGTTTCCAGATGTTTCCAGACTAACAGCAGAAATGTGGAGGTCAAGGATCAGAGAGTCACTTAGTCTGAGGTGATGTTGTGATGAGAAACTGTTGTGAGGGCAGGAAACCTTACCGAAGTCAGCTCCTAGAGTCATCTCACTGTTCCTGCTTAGTTCTTCTGTTTCCATCATTATCATACCTGCAGAAAGTTGGGTGGATAATCAGACTTCATTGCTGTTTTGTTTCTATTATTCAGTCAGACTGTGGTCATGTTATTTCATCTCAGCTTGAGAGAAATCGAGTGATGTTTCAGTGCCATCTTTGTCATTGTGAATTGAATTGAAGAATTGAATTGAAGTTGTGGTAGCTGCTAAGTTTTCATTTTATGTTGATTTGTATAATATGTTGATTAAGAGTTGTTATTTCTGTAAGTTGATTTACAACAACCTGTACCTGCAGATACAGCACCCATCTCATACACACTTGTGATCATTTTGTGATTATTTTTGGATGTGATTGATAAATAGCCAAGTAGGTAGCTATGTAGGAAGGTGACGTCTTCATTGTTAAAAGTGACATATCATGCTTTTAGTAATTTTCAATATTATTTCTGTACTATTGTTTGCACATGTCCACAAATTTACATATCTTTTCGATGGTATGTTTTTTTGGGTTAGGGTTAGGGTTAGGGTTAAGGAGTCGTCCACATTGTCCACTGACATATTTCATATCAGTTTCCGGCTCGAATATGCACTGATGTATTTGAGAAGTTTCCCTTCCATGTAAAGAATGATAAAAAATGAGTAAAATCCTACTACTATGGTTTGTTTACATAGCTTCTTGAGTTGTCTTTAAGTCTGTCATGACACAGTTTCCAGACGATGACCAATCAGGACAGAGTTGGCTCACCAGGAGGGCGGGCCTTATAGAGACAGGAGCTCAAACGGCCTGTTTTAGGCAGAGGCTGAACTGAGTGGCTGCATGAAGAGCCAGTATAAGACAAATAAGGATTTTTTTTTAGCTGTGAATCATGCAGAGATTTTCTAGTAGAGCCCAAGAATATAAATATAGACCTGGAAATGAGCATGATACATCCTCTTTAATTATGCCAACTATTCTCTGATTGGTCAGTCGATCCCACAGTCAAGGAAAATTGCTGTCAGTGATCATAACCTCAGACCTGTTTGAATCACGGAGAAAATCTGGGAAATGTGTCTGGCATTTCTGAGGTCTGGAACCAGGTTAATTTAAAGTTATAGTGTTTAATATTTTAATATCAAATCTCATTAACATTGAGAGTATCTATATTCTGTAACTGCCTCCATGTAGAGTAGTTTTCAATGTGGATTTCACTCAGATGAAATAATGCATTCTTCCTCTAGATGTGATACAGAAGACAACATGACACTACATTCATAATACTTGTATTAACTCAAATAACTCTGTGTCTTAGTTGCCAAATTAATCTGTGATGAACAGACAAATCGTTTTTTAAGTTTTTAAGATTTTCTTGATAATCTATGACACTCTGCCAAAAAGTAATTTACTGCAGTTACCGTATCAGCCAAAATGTCAGTTAGAGTGATGGCCTCAGCAGGAAAAAAAAGAGCCTCTTAATAAATTAAATTAACTGAAGTGAAGCATGGAAGCAATTTTATAGACCTTTTTTATTTTCTTGTTACTTTTTTTTTTTTTTTACAAATTTGGTTAAGTTTCTACATGTATGTGCTTCAGTTAAAGATAGTTTAAAATCAGTTAGGTCAAATCTGTTGTCTGTTTACATCTGATCCATCTCAAACAGCTGGACACTTCTAATTCAGTATGTCGTGGTAATCCATGAACACGAAGACCTTCACCCCCTGCTGGTCTCAGATCCCTGCTGTAATTCGTCCAGAGGTCACGTCAGTCTGCGGTTGATAACCTGACGGATCAGTGTCACCTGTTGGGAGGTTTGATCCTCACTTGCCCCCATTTATACCCTGGAGCTGGAAAAAATAGCATCACCAGGCTGTAAATAAACCCCAACACACAAACACAATGGCTTTCAGGAGTGAGAGGAGGTATGTCTGTAATGAAAATAGAAACAACTCTCAGAATAGATAAAGTTATATAAGCACTTTTATAAAGACAAAAAGTAAGGACAGTTTTAACAGTCAGGAGCAATGAGAGTGCTTTCAGTCGGGTTTACAGATAGATTTCCTCAAAAAAGTATAATTACCACGTTAAAATCCTTAAAATGGCATCTTCTCGTTCCAGAATCTATAAAATGGAAATATATTAAATCTCAAAAGTTGAACTACTGGACACAAGACTTCTCCTACTTCATCGTAAAGTCCATTCTCAGTGTTGGCTTCAAGTTTTTACATCTCACTTCTGTAAGTTGCATATTGGACCAGAATTAGAGTCCAAACTAGTTGTGATGTTATGAATACTTCTCGTATGGCCCGCTCCTTAAAATCAGATTTTAAATGAGCACGGAGAAACTTTCCACTTTCAGCAGATGAATGTGAAAACAAACTCTGCACATACATCATTCTGCACAAGTGAACCTCAAATATCTAACTGAAGGAAAAAGAGGAAAAACACATATTTGAATGGAGGGAGACTTCACCTCTCCCCTCTTAACAAACCGTCTTTCTCTTTCTGACTGATATCTCCTTTTTATCACACAAAAAGAAAATGTAATACTGACATTATACTCTCTAAATACCAGCTCATCTGTGGCATATTTATTTAATTTTGTCATAAATGGGCAACAACAGGAAATATCAAGGATGCCATGTGATACAAGTCTGGGCTCAAACTCAGGAAGTTAAATGCAGCAGGTCAATTGTTGCCCTTTGTGACCTCCAGCTCCTTATCTCCCCGTTTCCTGCAGTTTCCTCTTCACATAGCCGAAATGTTTAGAATTACTCAGCCGAGTCTGATCCACCTACAACATACTCGGCTTATCAAGCTCCTAAATATAGAGACGCTACACATTTCCCTCTTTCTGAAAAAATGCATTTCCAGTATGACTCATATTTGGCAAATGCCCTCATTCAGAGTAACATGATACTGTACTGTTGAGTGTTTGTGGTCAAGACAACTCCTTCAAACCAAGTGAAGGTCAGTGATCATCTGATATTTTTAGTTATTACAAGTGTTTGTGGGATTTTTATGAGATTTTTATTCTTCTGTAGCAAAACCGGGAAGCTCAGGTTTCACTTTGGTTCTCAATTCTCACTGCTGACAATTTAGTTTATTGTTTATCTGAGTTAGTTTAATTTACACCGCCTGCCTTTCAATTTAATTCAATTTGGTTTTATTTATATAGTGCCAAATCAAAATAGAAATTATCTCAAGACACTTTTCACATAGAGCAGGTTTAGACTGTACTCTTTAATTTATTATTTAAAGAGACCTTAACATTCAACCCCATGAGCAGCACTTGGCAACAGCGGCAAGAAAAAAGTCATCCTTTAACGGGAAGAAACGTCAAGCAGAACCGGGCTCTATGTGGGCGGCCATCTGCTTGACCAGTTGAGAGAGACAGACAGAGACAGACAGACAGAGAGAGAGAGAGAGAGACAGAGAGACAGAGGAAGGGAGGAAGAAGAAAATGGCATGAACATACTAAAATTGATGTAAAGTTTGTCATCTACAGAGTTTTGTCGAATATTCCTTCAAATCTGGTTTAGGTGACTTCAGGAAGGGGTTTCACTCTTAACATCACACAGTATATCGGACTTGGTGAGTGCTAACTGGTGTCAGCTCAGTGAATAATAATAAACAGGCAGTCTCTGTCAGTCTCTACTCCCTAAAGGATGAAATGAAGTTGTTCTTCTTCAGCTGCTTCTATTCTGGCGGTCATCGCTATGACCTTTTAAGCACGAGCTGATCAACAAAAGTCACTTCACAAACACTCTGCGTCGCTCTGTTCACACCTCTAAATACTCTCATCTGTCCGCTGTCAGCGCTAATGACAGCTCATCTCTCGCTCCTCTGAGGTCACGCTCTCTGAGAATTAATCCTGTTACAAACATGAGGAACATGTGCAACAGCTATAGTGATTATTTTAATTAGTGATTCATCTGCCGCTTATTTTCTCAATTCACTTTATGTAATTTCTTTTCAAAGGTTTTATCTGAAGAGTCCCAAATCCAAAGATATCCACCTTACAATCATGCTAACCCTAACCCAGAAAATGTTGTAATTTTAAATTTACCAAACTGATTACTTGTTTATCAAAATAGTTGCTGATGAATTTTTTCTTGATCAGCTAATTGATCAATCAACTAATCGTTCCAGCTCTGGCAACAATACAACAAGCTGGCAACACAAGCAAAAGTCTCGGTGTGATTTTATCTGGAAAAAAAGAATAAAAAGTATGAAGACAGATCAAAAGAGTTCATGTGCTGTTGCTCTGTGTTTGCTGGTTTCAGCCTCTTACTTCCAATGAAAGGGACATTTTTTTAATGTTACCACATACAATGTTATTTCAGACAACACTGTGCTTCCAGCTCAACCCTTAATTGCACACCCTTTCCTGTTTCAACATGACAATGCCAACGTGTGCAAAACCAGCTCCAGAAAGAAATTGGTTTCCCAGTTTGGTGTGGAAGAACACGCCTGGAGTCCTGACCTCAACCCAATCCATCACATTTGTGATGAACTGGAACGCTAAAACCCCATGTATCACATTTGTGATTAACTGGAACGCCAAATGTGAGCCAAGCCTTGTCAGCCAACATCACTGTTGGGCCTCACTGATGCTCTTGTGGCTAAATGGGAGCAAATCCCTGCAGCCAGGTGCCAAAAGCTGAATGAGAACCTGAAACCAGAAGAGCGGAGGCTGTTATAGCAACAGATGCCTCCCCCCCGACCTTTATATATACAGTATATTACGGGTATGAATGTCTCCCTCAGGAGTGATGGCCTTGTTAATGCCTGGTGACAGATGGACAGGTGGGCGAGTCAGTCAGACAAAGAGCAGCAGGTTGTTGTTTTCTGCACACATAAACACACATATGATCGCCTCGTTTCATAAAGCATTCCCCACTGCTTACCCTGACCTTAACCATCACAACCGTAACCATCAAGCTGAACCCCAACCCTAAAACTGAATCTGAACCCAGTTCTTACCTTAACCCTCAAACATCCTTTTGAAGGTCCATCCAAAAATGACCTGATCTAAAGCAGCCATGATTTGGAGGCTTTTTTTTAAATCCGCCAATTATATTAACAATGTCAGGAGTCAGGAGTCAAATATTTACACAAATCAAACAAATCACTGTAGCAGAGGTCAAACGTCGACCAGAAACCAACAGATCTGTAAATCCACAATTAAACGTTCACTAGTTTTACAAATGAAAGAACTTCACAGAGAAAGTTAATTCCTGACCTTTTAGAAGAAAAGTTTTATTTTCTCCGGCGCTTTCATCTCATCTCGCAGTCTTTCACCAGTGGATAGAGTTTGTTCAGTTGTCATCGTGTAACCTCAATATCAAACGTACGCGATGACAGTTGAACAAACTGTGAGAGGAGTGTAAGATGTGGGTGAAAGCTCCAGGAGAGAAGAACAAAAGAAAGCTGTTAAGTGGACTTTGAGTTAAGATTTATTTTAGGAACTTTTGTTAAACTGACGATGACTAATAACAGGCAAGACATTAAACATCTTGGTATGGAAGACAGCCAGCCACGTTCTTTTGTGTCCGAACATAATAAAGAAATAAGGAAAGAAGAAGAAGGTGCGACGATAAAAGAGCAGAAGGGGTGAAACAACGAAATGTTTTAAGAGGTGAAGCTGAAGAAAGAGGAGATGAAAAAAAGAGGTGTTGGGACGACAGATAAGACTCTGGAGGGTTTGTCAGTACAGTGATGATGATGATGATGTCATCGGGTGGACCAATGAGATCATCCACCCTGCTTGTGTGTGTGTGTGTGTGTGTGTGTGTGTGTGTGTGTGTGTGTGTGTGTGTGTGTGTGTGTGTGTGTGTGTTAACTCCCTTTTCTTACTCCCACACTCACTGAGAAACGTTCAAAACAACAATTCTCAGCTGACACCTCCTCGCATGCCTTCATCATTGCCGTCACTTCAAGCTGTCAGGAAGTTATTATTTCTTTACCCTTATCTCGTACGATGTTGTCATTTGAACATCTAATCACTGTTTTTCAAGTTTTTTGCATTTTATTTTTTTTTATCAAACTAACTGCTGTCATGCTTGTTCAGTTTAGTTTTGACTCAGTTCTTTGAAGTTTACTCCAAGTCCACATAGTAGATTTATCTGGAGCTTTTCAACCAAATGATTGAAATCTCTGGAAAAGCAGTCAGACTTCTACAGACGGGGAAAAATTAAAGGAAAAACCAACATAAAAAAATATCTTAGTAAAGTGTTGGGACACCACATCCTGCCAGAACTTCAATCCACCTTGGCATTGGGATGAAGACCATTCCTCCAAAAGATATTCCCTCATTTGGTGTTTTGATGATGATGATGATGATGATGACGATGGTGGTGGTGGTGGAAAATGCTGTCTTACACATCAGTTCAAAATCTTCCATAAATGTTCAGCTGTGTTGAGATCTGGTGACTCGGAGGGGCATACCATCTGATTCACATCATTCTCATACTCATTGTGTCATTGAGTGTCATCTTGGAAGAGACCACTCCCATCAGGATAGAAAAAGCTTCATCATAGGATTAAGGTGATCACTCAGAATAACTCTTGTATTGATCTGCAGTGATCCTGCTCTCTAAGGGGACAAGTGGAACCAAACCATGCCAGCAAAATGCTCCACACAGCATACCAGAGCCACGAGATCCCCTCACTGTAGGGATCAAGTATTCAGACGTGTTCAGTTTTTTCCTTTAATTTGTCGCCCATCTGTATTTCCAAGGTAAAAAATGCACTTTCACTGTCACAGACCCTTTGATTAATGTTTTAATCAGGGTTTCTCTTACTTCAATGTCGAAAATCTGAGTTTAAATCTTCAGTGCCTTTAGAAAAAGTAAATAATTTCAAGTTCAGGCTGGCTTCTCGTCAGGTACAGACGAGTCTCACAGACTCGCCAGCTGTGTGTCGCTGAGGGGAAAATCACAGGTGTGAGTCTGACTCAAAACAATGTCACATAATAAATCACCAACCAACTTTTTTAACATAAGAAATACTCAAAAGATACAAAAAATGAATTTAAATTTCAGTAAATATAAACAGAAATCCCAACACAGTATTACTAAGATGACAATCCTCTGTAAGAAACATGAATACAATCTAAAAATAAGGTAAAAATGAATTCCTTCTTTCCTTCCCTCCCTCCTTCTCTCTTCCTTTCCTCCCTCCTTCCTTCCTCCCTTCCTTCTTTTCTCTATCCTTCTTTCCTTCCCTCCTTCCTCCCTTCTTTTCCTTTCTCCCCCCCTCCATACTTCTTTCCTCTGTCCTTCCTTCCTCTGTCCTTCCTTCCTTCTTTCCTCTGTCCTTCCTTCCTCTGTCCTTCCTTCCTTCCTCCGTCCTTCCTTCCTTCCTTTCCTTCTTTCCTCATTCCCTCCTTCTCTCTTTCCTTCCTTCCTCTGTCCTTCCTTCCTTCCTCCATCCTTCCTTCCTTCCTTTCCTTCTTTCCTCCTTCCCTCCTTCTCTCTTTCTTTCCTCCCTCCCTCCCTCCCTCCCTCCCTCCCTCCTACCTTCCTTTGTCCCTTCCTTCTTTCCTCTATCCTTCCTTCCTCCCTTCCTCTTTTCCTTTCTCCCTCCCTCCCCCCTCCTTCTTTCCTCCTTCCTTCCTTCCTTCCTTCCTCCCTCCCTTCTTTCCTTCCTTCCTTCCTTCTTTCCTCTGTCCTTCCTTCTTCCTTCCTTCTTTCCTTCCTTCCTTCTTCCTTGACTCGAGGACAACAGGAGGGTTAAAGGTGCAGTGTGTAGAACAGAGTGGCATCTTATATGATACATCTAAATCTAATATTTATGGATGCCCCGTTTTGTCAAAAATATAACAAATCATTTAACTTGAGAAACTAAGTAATAAAACATGTTAATTCATATCATAATTGCACTTAAACCTGGTGTTATTTTATATTTTTTGTTAATGTCTTGCCTTCTCCTCCCTGTCTGTGGCACTCAGCCTGAAGCCCTTCACTTCCTACTGAAGATGTAAATCCTTAAAAATGGATCACTGATATTTAGTTTCATATTTTTTTAAAGTTTCAGTCATTCCCAGCTGGGCTCTGACGTTTTTACCAATCATTACTCAAACAGGAGGAAATAGTACATTTGTTACAGACTGTTTTCAGCTTGTGTTCATGAAGTGAAGCAACGTGTCTGTGCAGCTTCGTGGTTTGTTTTTAATAGTTTTTGGACAACGGTTGAGCTCTATGGGACAGAGGAGTGAGATATATCAGGCTTTGGATACACAGATGATACTTAGTTGGATCAATTGATTTTCTGTTTTCTATTTTTTTTAACCAATCATTCATAACTTTGCATCTGTTCTTTCCCTTTGCTGGTGGAAACCTGCTGCTACACTTGTTATATTTCTTCGTCAGGCTGTTCTGACCTTTATTTATTTCAAATTGAGTTTTCAAAAAACTGTAGTGAGAAAAAAACAGTCGAAACTGACAAAGAGCTCATAAGACACTATTGCATGAATGCCATACATGGACCCCATCTCCAGTGTGCATCATATATAATATACATACATACATATTTCATAGACAGTTTTTTTTTTTTTGCTTCAATTTGCTACATTTTCAATAGTCAGCCCATGTACAGATAAATGCCCAAAAGAAAAAGAAAGAAAAAAAAAGGTCAACAAGAGAAAAGACAAGGAGAGAATGGGGGGGGGGGGGGGTTGCATCAAATTCATTTGTAAAGTATTCTAAAAAAGTTTTTTTGAACCTTTTTACAGATAAGAGCCCTGAATGGTGCATCTGATTTTTTCTAGCTTAAGAAATGCCATCACCTCACGGACCCAATGTGAATGGGATGGAGGTGTGGTCGATTTCCAACCAAAAAAGGATCAGTCAGCGGGCTAGTAAGGTTGAAAATGCTATGAAGTCTGAATGATGTTTTGATTGCCCACTGTTGCTAGGGGTAACCCCGAATACTGAGATAACTGGCTCAATTCTCTTGTTCTGACCTTTGACCTTTGATGCAATAGAAATGTATGAACACCTCACATGATCAGAATCTTATGAATTATTTGAGTGCATCCATCAGTTTTGCTGTATTTTTGTGTCTCCGCTCAGATGACTGTGAAGCAGAGTGCAGGAGGTGCAGGAGGTGCAGGAGGAGGAGGTGCAGCAGTGTGCTCTGGATTTCAGCCACATTCTTGGAGGTAAAACACTTCCCTGATTATTTAATCGTTGTTATTTCTCTGCAGCTGCAAAACTAAAAGAAAAATAATGAAAGGACCCAAATTTCATCAGTTCATTAAATGTAGATCAAATAATCACCACCTGCAATAAATACATAAATAAAACTGATGTATTGGCCGTCGCTGGATTACCCGGTAACACTGGTGCTGCTCAGTATTTAAACTTTCTGGAGATCCTGAAGAGAAACTTTGAAATGATTTTTTAATAGTAGCCTACAGAAAATACTTCTCCCACATCACAGCTCCATACATAGTTGAACCACTTAATGTCGGCATGCTAACTTAAACTGGTGGCTGGAGCAGCGTGGCACCACTCTGTGTAGATAGATAAGGAAGGAGCTTTAACTTCAACTGAACGTTTTCTAGTCTTTTCTTTATTTTATATCTATATATATTTATATTGTAATATCTTTGGGTTTTAGACAAAACAAGACTATTTTAATAAACAACATGACCCCGTCTGGTTTGACTGTTCCTTCCTTCCTTCCTTCTTTCCTTCCTTCCTTCCTTCCTTCCTTCCTTCCTTCCTTCCTTCCTTCCTTCATTCCTTCCTTCGTGCCTTCCTTCCGTCTGTCCTTCCTCCCTCCCTCCTCCTCTCTTTCTTTCCTCCCTCCTTATCTCCTACCTTCCTTGCTCCGTTCCTTCTTTTCTCTATCCTTCTTTCCTTCCTTCCTCCCTTCCTCTTTTCCTTTCTCCCTCCCTTCTTCCTTCTTTCCTTCCTCTCTCCTTCCTTCCTTCTTTCCTCTGTCCTTCCTTCCTCTGTCCTTCCTTCCTCTGTCCTTCCTTCCTTCCTTTCCTTCTTTCCTCCTTCCCTCCTTCTCTCTTTCTTTCCTCCCTCCCTCCTTCCTCCCTTCCTTCCTCCCTTCCTTCTTTCCTCTATCCTTCTTTCCTTCCTTCCTCCCTTCCTCTTTTCCTTTCTCCCTCCCTCCCTCCTCCCTTCCTTCCTTCCTTGCCACTAAATGTTACTGCACCTTTATCCCATTAAACTCTTAACTAAGTTGGTCAAGTGATGTTTGTCTGTTGTCTCCTCTTCCGTACTTTGAACAGGAAAGCCTGCATGGCGTGCGGCTGCAGCACGGTCGATCACGCTCCAGGAAATGATGTAGAAGACGACCAGCGAATGGGACGCCTGCTCGCAGACTCACCCTGCTCCCATTTGACAGCGAAGGTTAAAGGTGGCGGCGGCCTTCGCATGTACAAGAGGAACCGTATTGTCGTGACCAATCCGGTGGTGTCACGCAAAGACCCGACCTTTAACGCCACGACATACGACTGGGCGCCGGCCGGCCTCAACCAGAAACTGGTGAGGATGAAGGAGTGAATGAGGAGGTTTCTGCAGGTTGTTGGTGTGTGTCAGTTTGTAAAGTAAAAACACAAATTTATAAATTAAAAACATTTGATTTGGGAGTAAAACAGACTTTCTATCTTAACTTCTATTACTGCTCCTCTTCTGCATTTAAACACCATAGAAGAAGAGTAAAAAACACTACATGCATCAAATATTATGAATGAAAATATAGATCATGTAGTGAACATAATAAATTGAATTCCCATCCTAAAAATTTACTACTTGAATTTCTTTATTAGTGAGTTCAGTTATTTCATTTGACTTGTGCAGCCCTCTCCGCCCGTCCAACAGTCTACTCCGTCTGGTTTCCATTAAAAAGAGACTAAAGTATGTTTCAGGTTTCACAGCCTATAATTATGATGATGACAGTGATTATTGAGCACGGCAGCACAGTGGGGGAGTAACGGGGGACATTACTGTGGTTTAACTTGTAGAGACAAATCCAGATCCAACCATGACTGCTCTCCAACTCGGTTTCTCTCTCTCCACACACACACACACACACACACACACACACACACACACACACACACAGTCATGTTTCCATCACTTCAGCGGACATAACATTGACTTATATTCATTTCCTGGAGTCTTACCTTAGCTTTAACACTGACCCTAACATTATATTAAGTTTTCAGCATAAAATTTAATGATTTATGTTACGGGAACTTACTTTTTGTCCCCAAAAGGAAGGCGAGTCACCACAAGTGACATTTTAGTGGAAACGGGCCTATTAGTAATACAAGTTTTTTGAATAACTTCAACATGTGTGTACTTGTATTCTGCTGTGAAATGGTGCTATTAGTCCAACTCCAGACTGTTAGTCACTATCTTACGGTGCAATCATCCGACACACTACAAGTACTGTACGTCACTGACAACACCTGAATGAGCAACTGAAACTCACAGAAAGTCTGAGTCAGGAATTGGCTTCTAAGCATTTCTCCCGTGCTGAATTATGTCATCCGGTCATGTTAGTGAAAGGTTGACGTCTTTGTTTGTTGGAACAGTCGTCTGCATTGTAATTCGAGACCAGTGTTTACTGATTCATCTACTTAAGAATGAGTGTGTTCAACAAACTCAGATTTCAGTGGTGGGAAAAACCAGCAAAGAGCCAAAAATGAAGAAATTGATCTGTACAGTATAATGGGCATATAAAGATAAATGATGGACTGAGACCAATGCAGAGACATGGAGTCATTTATCAGTTAATTTCCATCTTTCTTTAATTTTTCTTCAATCAGTCTCTAATTTGTTTCAGCGACTCTGGAGGCGTGACAAATGTGATAATTGTTTATATAAAAGGCAAACAGGATCCAAGAAGCCCCTATTCACTCATATCACTAAAACTGAGCGGTAATAAATACTCATGCACTGAAGTTGCTTTTAATAAAACTTAAAACTGGTGAATATTTGATCTTTTCATGAACATTTTTGACATTAGAGACATATGATAAGATTCTTCAAATACCCCATAATTCTCATCCTGCGTCTCGAAATTATAGAATTTGCCATTTATGTTGATAAATGTTCATATGACCATTGACATGTATTTTATCTTATTTTATCTTATTTTCTGACCTTATCCTAACATACAAATGACATTTTTTTCTGACTTTTTTTTTTTTGAAGTTGAAGCAATTGATGAAATGCTTTAGTTTTACTTCTGGTAATATACTCTCCACTATTGAGGGAATACAGATAGAAAACACAGATCAGATGGTAAAAAGTATCTGTTCCCATATTGATCATAAATTAACTGCAAATATGTTTTTAATATGCCGAAGTATAATCAGGTCATTGTTCAAATCACACAAATCTCTTTCTGTCTACATTGTAGGTTGTGAACTTATTAACTACCGGTATATCATAATGATCGATCAAGGCTGCCAGATTCACTCTAAGCTTGTTTTCACTGAAAGCATATTGTATTCATCATGGAGCCTGAACCTGATATTGTCCAGTACATTTCTGATTAATTTAAGGTCAGTCTGAAACTAACTAAAATGTCCCCTTGTCCCCCCTCAGGCCATGCAGTACATGGAGCTCATCCCACAGAGTCAATGTCCGGTTTTGGGGACGGATGGAGCGTTGGAGCGACGCAGGCAGCTCCTCAGCCAGCTCCCCATCTACGATCAGGACCCCATGAAGTGTCAGAGTCTGGCCAGTGAGGAGGAGGTACATGATTAGATAGATAGATAGATAGATAGATAGATGGATGGATGGATGGATAGATAGATAGATAGATAGATAGATAGATAGATAGATGGATAGATGGATAGATAGATAGATAGAGAGAGAGAGAGAGGGATGGATGGATGGATGGATGGATAGATGGATGGATAGATGGATGGATAGATGGATGGATAGATGGATGGATAGATAGATGGATAGATGGATGGATAGATGGATAGATGGATTAGTTCTCCAGCCAAATCAGTACGACTCATCTAAAAAATGTCTTCTTATTAAAAGTTGACTCTGATCTTTTTCGTCTATGTCCTCTCGCAGATTTCCTCCATGCTGCTGTTTGTGAAGCAGTACAAGCAGGAGGTGCTGGGAGTCGGGGAAGTGGCTTTACCTGGTGAGGAAGGAGCTCTGAAGGAAGCCGCCATTCAGAGGACAACAAAGGAGGTCAAAGACCGCAGCAATAGTGACAAGAAGGATGCTCTGGAGCACCACGACCACAGCTCCGCCAATAACAACGCTGCCTCCACCGCCGGCTCCACTAACGGAACAGATGACAGCACGAAGACTGAATATGTAAGTAAATAATGCATCTGATATAATTGAAGTTTAAATCCTTGTGATCTTGGATGCAGATAGTAAACTTTTTTATTCTATAGGCTGCAGACCTCCAAAAAGACCTTTAGCACTTAATGGTGTCAACATTGCTCAGTTTACTCCCTTAAGTTGTATTTACAACATTATAGAGTCTTCTCTTTCACTCAGAGAAGGTTTTGCGATCCTATCATGTTTGCAATGTAGTCTGGACCTCTAAAATATCACTCTTAATAGGTCTTACAGTATGTCTTATCACTCTACTGATCAATGAGTAATTCATAGCTATTTCATCTGTGTGGTTCTCTCAAAAATGTGTGTAAAGTTTCTGTCAAAGTTCAAGTTAAAAAGAAGCAGGACTGTAGATTTACTTATGGGCAGGGACGTGCACATGATTATAGAGAGGCAGGGGCTCAAAGTCAGAAAAGGTGCAGAATGTGCCGATTTTTTTCCCGGTCCTTTTCCCAATATGGAAATGAATGTAAAATTAAAAATAAAGTGCTAATAGAACGCTAACTACTTAGCTGTGTGTCCTGTGTAGGTGAAAGTGATATGAAATTGCCATTTATTTTGTGTCAACAAATGATTGTCAACATGAGTAATAATACAGCTTATATCCCCAGAATGCTGAAATGACTATATTATTGTTATTATTATCATTATTATTATTATTATTTTTTTTTTAGCCCACACAGTAGTAGCAAAGTCACAATAAACTTTATATCTAAACGTCGGACCTGTACTTCAGACCTGTAGAGAGGGAAATCCGCCGTAAACAGGGTGTATTCTATTTTGAAAATTAACCCGGTGTTTTATTTTGTATTTTGTACACGATTTCCTGTCCCGCACGATCTGCTCTGTGTGAATGATGCGCCGTGCTCCCACGTCCGGCAAAAACAGAAGCTGACACATTGACTAAAATAGAGCGTTTTTCTGAAATATTATTCATATTTAAACATGTTGAATAAGTGGATGGCGACTAGTTAGACCATAACTCACAGGTTCAAGTTGCTCCACTGTCACGTCTCCCTCTCTCTCTCTCTCTCTCTGTCTCTCTCTCTCTCTCTGGCAGAGAAGCAGCGGCTCAACACACACAACAACCCCGTATTACAAGAAATGGGTACAGTTTTTGTACCGCCGTTTTTTTTTTACATCGCTAACAGGAATGTATTAATGTTATTTAAAACAAACAAATAAACACACACACACACACACAGAGGGCACTTTTTAATACGAGGCAAAAAGGGCAGGGGCTCAAGCACCCCTAGGGCCCTATGTGTGCACGTGCCTGCTTATGGGAGATGCTACCACCTGATGTGGTATGAATGTATGTATGGTTGATCTTTATCCATGAAATGTCCTCAGGGTAAAACATTGGTGAAATGTGTTACATACTGTGTGTAGTTATACCCAGATAACTTATTTTTTCAGTTGCATTCCTTAAAGGATGTCTGGACCCTTACCGTTACTACTAATAATAATAATTATAATAATAGTCTGGTATCTATCTGTAAAACACTTTTCACAATCCATGTTAGAAAAGGCCAAAAGAAAGCAAAACTAAACAAATCATAAAATTATTAGAGACAAGACAAGTTCAAAGAAACTAAAAACCCAAATAAAGTCAGGAACAGCTCTCCAATAAAAGTATATATTAAACACGCCGTCTGCTCTACTTTTAATAGATTACAGTTTTACTACTTTGTCCTCTTTTAGTCAAAAACTGCAGTATGTGTCTATCACACTGCGTCACTGAAAGTCCCCTAAAATGTTTCTGACCCCATTTATTTTCTTGTTCCAGTCATTTCCAACATGATCTCTTTTAACGTTAATATTCTGTCATCTCTTCGTCCCCTAGCGATGTACTGGTTGCCAAGGTGAGGTTGACAAGGAGAGCCCAGCGGTTTACGCCGAGCGTGCAGGTTACCCAAGCGCGCTGTGGCATCCCACCTGCTTCGTGTGTTCAGAGTGCGGCCAGGGATTGGTGGACTTGGTCTACTTCTGGTCCAATCAGAAGCTGTTCTGTGGGCGACACTACTGTCAGACAGTCTGGCCGCGATGCTCGGGCTGTGACGAGGTGAGATGACGTCACGGTGAACTTCCTGTAGACTTGTTTATTATGAGTCATGGTAACGTAGCGATGTGTAGTGAGACGACCATACCATCCAATACACTACAGATTATATAGATTATAAGAATAATACAATCCACTTTGTTCTTTCCATGATTAAAATGGATGAAATTGAGTCTAATGCAGCTTTTCCACTACACAGTTCCAGCACGACTCGACTCGACTCGACTCTTGCGTTTCCACTAGGGATAGTATCTGGTACCTGGTACTTTTTTAGTACCTGCTCTGCTGAGGTTCCAAGCGAGCCGAGCCAATGTGACGTCAACAGACTGCCGGCCTCTGATTGGTCAGAAGAGTTGTCGCTGGAAGAGTCATGAGCTGTCCCACACAAGAATCAAACCCGCCATTTTTAAATACCGGCAACAGCGTTACAGCCACACGGCTCAATTTTGTTGCTCTGTGTGTGACAGAAAGCCACATACAGCAGCAAGTACACCATCACCTCCATGTCCTCCATTGTTTATGTGTTTGTGTCGCGTATAAAACAAAGTCACGGCAGTATCGCGGAGCTGTTGCTATGACGACCCCGCCCACGTTGAGTAGGTACCTTTTTGTAATGGAAAAGGTCGTTCCTGGAACCGAGCCGAGTCTAGGCAAGCCAAGTCGAGTAGTGCTGGAACTGTGTAGTAGAAAAGCACCATAATAGCCTTAGTCTCTTCTTGGCCTCCACAAAATTTTGTATATTGTGTTTTGTTTGGCGTTGTTTGATTGGTGGAGGTGTGCTTTTTTTTAGTCTGAGCATATTAATTATGCTATTATACCATTATTTTTACAAGAAGCCATTTTATTCTTATTATTATTGCCTCTGTAATTCTGTCTAGGCACAACAGATGAAAAACAGTCTCCTAGCCTAACGCTGGCTCATTTACAGTTCTTTTTTTCCTATTGATTACTGATTAATTGTCCCTGTCAAATAAATAAATAAACACATTTTAAAAAATAACATAAAAATCCATTAAAATCTATGAACAAACAGCTTTGAGGGTATTATCTTACAATCACAACTAGTTCTCACAAGTTCTCACAATCACAAGAAAATATCTTGTAATCAAAACGTCTTTATCCAAACAAAAATATTATTGTTTTGTTTTATTATTAAGATAAGATCGACATTAATGTCCTGAGGGAAACTTATCTTGGGCAACAGTGCTACAAGAGAGCTGCAGTCAACCTATTTATAACCATACACACAGTCAAAATAATACATAAACAATGTAAGGCAAGGCAAGGCAGTTTTATTTATATAGAGCATTTCATACACAATGGTAACTCAATGTGCTTTACATAAAACAGAAAGACATGCAATTTGAGAAATATTAAAACATACAATTACCCCCCCCCACACACACACACACACTAATAATAAATACAAAGAACAGAAAAATAGAAAGAGATAAATAAAATGCTAGAATAGAGCATTAAATATAAGATTGCAGCATAAAATAATGATTTGCTTTAAAATCATTAAAATGACATAGAGTGCAAATGAAAGATTAAAATATAAAGTGGTGCACGATGCAAAAGAAGAGTTCTGCACTCAGCTGCTATCACACAATACATTTATGATGAATAAACACGTGGCTGCATTCGTGCAAAAAGTGCTGCACTAAGCTGCAATCAGACTGACAGCGAGATAAGATAAGATAAACTCATGATCTGTAAATATGACATACTCAATTATAATTATGATGATCTGATGTTATTTCTTTTGGTGACTGTAATGTGTTTCCATATTGAACTGAATCAGCTTCCTTCTTAGTGCCCAAATTCCTTTTTCCTGACAGCTGGACTGCAGTGTCTATACAACCCAAAGGATAATAGCAACAGCGTAATTCCATCGTGCTTACTCACAGCATTAGCTCTGATATATATGCCTGAGTCCTGCGAACGTTATCGGTTAAATAACACTGTTTATTTTTCATTGTTGATGTAATTAACTCTTTTCTCTAACACCCCCCCCCCCCCCTTGACCCTCTTCCTGTTCTCCTTCCACAGTTGATCTTCTGCCAGTCGTTTCACACGGCAAAGGACGGACGGACATATCATCATAATCATTACTGCTGCTGGAAGTGTGGACAAAACCTGGATACACCCTGTCAGCACTGACACACACACACACACACACACACACACACACACACACACACACACACACACACACACACACACACACACACACACACAATGCAGATTAAATACAATATGGTGTTCAGTTTTATTATGTTTTAGCTCAAAAGTGCTCGAAAAAGAATATTACACAGCACTTAGCGATGTAATTTAAGAATTGACTCTGGTTTGTTAGCATGTTTGCTTTGACAAGAGAAATATGTAATGGATAAATTATAATAAATAAGTAGCTGTAAGTCTTTAAAGTATACGTTTAGCGGACATATTAGTATTTAAAATACGGTTAAAAAAAATGTCCAGTTGATTTATCAGTGTTTAAAATACTTAAAGACATTTAGTTGACAATGAAGTACTCATAGACTTGTTCAGTTGGGCCTACTGGTGTTTCAAGTACTCGAGGAAATGTTTAGATGACACATTAGTGTTTAAAGTACTTAAAGAAACATTTGGTGGATTTATTAGCACTTAAAGTACTGACAGTGACGTGAGCCAGATGTGCTGGTTTCAGTCTGCAGCATTTCAGATACAAACAGCCGCTTCGTACGGAGGACCAAACCTGACATTTTTAGAAACAAACGAGCGAATGAAAGAATAAGATGATGAAATGAGAAATAGGTACATAAATGAATAAATGAGCTTTTGATCATATGTTTCAATCTTACTGAGTAAACTCCATCTGATTGGGTCATGAATGAAATTTCAAGCTCAATAATAATTAGATGTAATTTATTTCACTTTCTCCTCTGGATGTAATGGGTCACTTGAATTAAATACCCCAATCCTGTTAAGCTACCTTAATGCTTTTTAAAGTAGTATATATATATATAAGGTTGGCACTTGACAGTCAAACTGCTACGTGGTCGTGATACAGTATTGGGACTTAAAAACAGACTCAAGGACCAGAAAAGGTTGATTTAACCCTGAAGATTTGCTGCATACTGTGACAGATTGTACATTGAACGGACACACTGCAGGATGTTTTCTATATAAATCAACTTGTTTCAAGGATTTTACTTTAATGCAGCGACAATCTGGTGGTACAAAAATATATATTCTTTTTAAATTTAAGACTTATTTCAAGAAAATCCTTGAGACCCGTTGAAGATGTTTTTTATAATTAAATTATAGATCAAAAAGAGGTTTTTGGTGCAGATAGAGACTGATATTAAATAAATGCTGCTGTGGAAAATAATTTGTTCTTATTTCTGAAAGTAATTGTCATTTTTGTTTTCACTGTGTGCAAAGAGGTTATGACTCGAGAGGACATTTTTATTTTATGTCAGTATTAAAACCTTAATGTAAGTTTTGAAATGATTAAATAACTTTAACATCAAAATACTGAAGTAAAACTGAACTGAACAATTAATGATGATTAATTCCTAAAACTGTTTCACTTGTTAACGTTTATTTAAGGTAGAAATAATCTCATCGGTTGATTTAAACCTGAGACAACTGGACAGACAGAAGGCTGGAAATAACGTTTCACGATTGGTAGGCTAATTAAAAAAGGGCTCTGCTGGATTTTTTTTTTTATTTTTTCCAGATTTCAACTTTTTAATAACCACAATATAAATTGAGTCGTGTGTTTGGGTTTTACCAACCATTCATGTCTTTTGCTTCATTTTCTTCTCTTTTCATGAGATCAATTTAGCATTTAACCTCTTCTATGATATCTGCTGCTGCTCAACGCTTCATTGTGCTATTATATTTCTGTGATAAAGTTTTGTATTTTGACAGAAGATTAAAAATGTTTGATGTGTCAACCAAAGAGGAGAGGACTGAGAGGTAACAAGGTCAAAGTTTATTTTGGCTGCAATTTATTCTTTGTGAAAGTTATCCAGAAATAAGAAGTCTAAACCTTATAAAGTCAAACCAGCTGTACTACAGTATGTTTTGTCCCATGAAATAAAAATCATCAACACATCCTCATCGTTATATGACAGTATCGGTCTACAACTCAATCTACGATCCGTAGTAAGAACAGCCAGAGGACCTCCGAGAACAAACCATAGGACTGAAAATATGCAGCTTTCTAAAACCGTTGTTATCATTATAATTAATATGTTTTATGGTGTGACTTCACTGTAGGTAAGATCTCGTCTCAACGAGCAGTAAAACATCTGAAATTAAATTACCAAATATGGACACATTCATAAAGTTTTGGCAGATAACGCTGCGTTGTATAAATCAAAGTATTTCTAAGCTTTTAAAAAATCATGTCCCAGATTATAAAATCTATAAATTCTGAAACGATTTAACACAAAGAACATTAGTATATGTGTCATTTTCCAATACAGTACAATTAAATATCTAAAAATAGTCTTCTGATTTAACAAGGAAACATCTCAGTGATTACATAATGATATTAGGTGTTGATATAATGTATTGGATTCATATCTAAATATGGTGAACAAGTCAGAGTTGTAAAAAGTGTCCCACATGACCCTGATCCACCTTCTGCTTCGTCGCTATGTGTAGTTGTTTCAGTTCACGGAGACAAGGCTGAAAAAACAGCAGTCGGCTAATTCATGTAAGCTAACTGTAGCTACCCGTCTGAATGTTTATTATTATATATATTATTTTATTTAATGTTTTATTGGCTATAAATCATCAAAACTTGGGTTTCGTCTCATTTTCAGGACAAACAGGACAGGATTTGGGATTGTCACATTATGTTCATCCTCCAATTACTTTTTGAATGTATTGCTGCTAGCTAAATGCTAACTGTTAAGAAACAAGGACAATAGTAGTTAGCTAGCAATGTTGTTTTTTGACGTGATTAGCAAAAAACGTAACAGCACAGTTCAGTACAATGTTAAATGACAGAATATCATAATGTCAGGTTAAATATCATTATTGGTTTAATATTTGTGCTTCTAGTATAATGTAGCTGTTAGCACGGGGGAAACTGTGAGGCTAATTCAGTCAAATATGAAATAATACACTTCTGAAATGTCTACAGAAAAGAGATTAAATGATTTTAAGATAGTAAACAAGGATTTCTAATAAATCTGCT
>NC_070580.1:30522302-30524802 GCF_027409825.1 Scomber japonicus | reverse complement strand
AAATGAAAGAGAATCTGAGCGGTTCGAAGTGATTGAACACATTTAGGCAGTGGTGGACAGTAACAAAGTAAATTTACTTAACCTCCTGAGACCTGAGCTTTTGTTTGGTATGCATTTTGAATTTCTCCTAGATATTTGGGATTAGGACCTGATAAGTGCAAAAACTAAACATCGTCTTTTAACAGGAGGTTCAGGTTTTTAAAGTCCTCATATAAGCATAAATTAACAAGTTTCAACCATAAATACTTTTTATCTGGGGATCAGCTGTTGATTGACTCGGCCAAGATGCCTGCTATCTCATTTTCACCGATTTTTACACTGTAATGAGCTTTTTCTATGAGTGTTTAAGAATGAGGTCAACATGTCAACAGGTCAAAGTTAAGCAGAATGAAGTGTAAGGTCCAGCAAACCCAAAATGTAAAGTCCCCATATGAGGACGCAGGGTCACAGGTCATTTTTGGGAGACACTTTTACTTTCACTCCACTAGGCTACATTTGAAGGACAAATATTGTACTGTTGCAGTGCAGTTGAATGATTAAGTTGACTTTCTGTTCATGTTTTTTTATACAATTCATATCAAAGAGTCCAAGGTAGGGGTTAGGGTGGGGGGGAGGTCATGGTTGGGGGTTAGAGTCCAAGGTAGGGGTTAGGTGTGTTGAAATGTAACTGTGTTCTATAAACATGTCTGGATCAGAATCGCATCAGTGTATTGTATAATGACAATAAAGCTACTTTCCTGTATTTCCTTAGATATGTTTAAATACTTTTACTTAAGTAATATTTTGACTAAGCTACTTTTACTTGTATTGGAGTAATATTTGACAATGAGTATCTGTACTCTGTCCACCTCTGCATTTAAGGAAATTCCTCTTTCCAAGAATTGACCCCCTAATCAACCATGACTCAACGTGTCTTAACTTGTGACTCCTTCTTCGTTATCCTGCAGCTCACTTCTCTAACTCCTCTATTGTGTTTTGTAATTGCTTCATTTCATAATTCATCTATAATAAGAGGGAGTCATTATAATAAGAGGACACAACATAGAAGGATTATGTTTTCTTTTTATAATCCTGTCCCACATTACATAAAACCCTTATTACTGTTTTATAGCATATTAATTTTGGTTCGTCTATTTAGTGTGAATATTTATAACTTTTATAACCCTTGTGTCGTCCTCCCAGGTCAAATTGACCCCGTCTCTTTTGACTGTTCTTCCTTGCTTCCTTCCTCTTTTCGTCCTTAATCCTTGCCTTCCTTTCCTTCCATCCTTCCTCCTATATCCTTCCTCTTTTCGTCCTTACTCCTTTCCTTCCTTTCCTTCCTTTCCTTCCTTCCTTCCTTCCTTGCTTCCTTCCTTCCTTCTTTCCTTCCTTCCTTCCTGCTTTCCTCCCTTCCTTCCTTCCTTACTCCCTCCTTACTCCTTTCCTTCCTCCCTTCCCTCCTAAATTCCTTCCTCTTTTCGTCCTTACTCCTTTCCTTCCTTTCCTTCCTTCTTTCCTTCCTTCCTGCCTGCCTTCCTCCCTTCCTTCCTTCCTTACTCCCTCCTTACTCCTTTCCTTCCTTCCTTCTTTCCTTCCTTCCTCCTCCCTCCCTCCCTGCTTACTCCTTTCCTTCCTTACTCCTGTCCTTCCTTCTTTCCTTCCTTCCTTCCTCCCTCCCTTCCTTCCTCCTTTCCTTTCGTTCCTTCCTTCCTTCCTTCCTCCCTCCCTCCTTACTCCTTTCCTTCCTTCCTTCTTTCCTTCCTTCCTCCTCCCTCCCTCCCTCCTTACTCCTTTCCTTCCTTCCTCCTGTCCTTCCTTCTTTCCTTCCTTCCTCCTGTCCTTCCTTCTTTCCTTCCTTCCTTCTATCCTTCCTTCCTCCCTTCCTTCTGCCTTCCTCTTTTCCTCCTTCCTCTTTTCCTTCCTTCTATCCTTCCTTGACCTGAGGACAACAGGAGGGTTAAAGCAATTGAGCACATTGATTCCCTCTAACCTTAATAAAGTCATTTTGAGGTATGGTTTATATGTTTTAGTTAAGTAATTACTGAGTTCTCATTTTAACCCAAACCAAGCTTCCACTAACCTGAGCGATCAAGCTTTAGCTGATTTGTGGCGGTTTTTGGAAGGAACGGATCATTACGTCATCCTGAAGCATCGGATCACAAAAAGCTTGTGTGTGTGTGTCGCTTTGCAAGGCCCGTTACAAACAACGAATCTTGTTGTTTAATTTGGAGGACATGTTGGCCCTTTTTTTTTCCAACTCGGAGAAGGAGAAGGAACACTTTTCAGCCTGAAGCACAAAAACAACTCAAAGATGTTCAAAAAAAAGCAAAAACACTTCAAAGCTTCATAGTTGTGTTAAGTATTCTTCACCTTATAAAATGTTGGTACTGATCCAAAACTAACCTGACTGGAGGATAATTAGTCCTGATCAAGACTGAAGTTGACCTGAGAAGACTCAATCAGAGAGCGAGAGAGGAGCAACGTCATTTTTCCTTCAATCTATTAAACTATAAAACAC